>NW_027397130.1:6607947-6671044 GCF_003265705.2 Callorhinus ursinus
GCTTAACCAACTGAGCCACCCAGGCGCCCCTGGGGGCAAAAATTCTTAATCTCTCTGGGCTTCTCTCCACTTTCTCACCTGTAAAGTGGGTGTGCGAGGGTGTGAACCTTCACTGCTGACAGGTGTCTGGGGCCCCTGAGCTGGTCTTGCTCACTCCATGGTGGAAGGGAGGCCAGGAGTGACAGAAGGCTTTTGCCTTCATTCTGTGGGTCATAGAGCCTCTAGAAGTACTGCATACTGATTCCAGAAGGGGAAATAGTGTTCTGACTTCTCTCCCCACTACTTTTTAAAATTAATTATTTTTTTTTCTGGTACAGAGACACTTGAAACACAAAAACAGCTTCCACCCATGCTGAGGTCCAGTTTTAACTTTGGTCTTGTGTGCTGTGAGGTTTCTCCCTTATTGAGTTACAGAGAAAGGCACATCTGAGGGAGCAGGGAAGAGCTTCCTAAGCCCATGATGTAACTGAGCCAACGTGAGTTTGCTCCTGGGTGAGCAGAAACTACACCAGGTTGAATTGTGGCACAAAGAAAATTTTATTTGCAGCAAATAAGCAAATTTGCATAGACAATGGCTTCCAAAGCCATGAGTCCCCAAGAGAGGGTGAACGAGTTCCTTTTGTTCAGGGTTAGGAAGACTATTTAGAAAGGGAAGCCTTGCCATCCTAGCAGAGGTGGGTATGAGGTCATGCATGAACCTTAAGGAAACCTGTTTATGCATACATAGTATGTTAGGGAGATGAGGCTGAGGCTCCTTCCTCGGTGGAGATTTTGGTATTTTTATAATGAGGTAAAGGTAATCGTAGGTCATTCTAGGGGGTCACTCCATGGTCCATGAGTTGGGGAGGGGTGGTTACCTTAAAAGTTCTGGGTGGTCTGGGCCTGCGGGAGGGAGGTCTTGTCAGGGCAGTGGCTGTCACCTGAAGGGGGGTTTTGGGTTTCCTTTGCCTGAGTTAAGAGGAAAGCCAGAAAGAAGAGCTTAAGGAAAAATGTAAGACCAAGGTTAGTGAGTCCAAGCAGGTGGGCAGTAAAGGTCAGGTCTTGGGGTCTAAATGGTAACAAAGGGGCTCGAAGTCAGGGTTGGCCCATGGTCTTCCTTCTCCCTCAAGCAGACTTGTGTGTCTCTTACAGGAAACAGGTGGCCTCGGCCTACCCTGCTTGAGAGCAGTGACCATGGCCCGAGTCTCCTCTGCTTGTCAGAAGAAAACAGCTCCACTCAGGAATTCTGACAGCTGATTTTCCAAGTGTCCCCTGTCACCCAGCCTCTTAACTTGACAGAAGTGCTGCATTTGCTGTGGTATGACTCACTTCCCCATTGATGACATGCAAAGATTTCTTCCTGTGCTTATTTCCTGAGGACGAGGCAGGGGTAGGGGTGGGGTTGGTATATGTCTCCACACCAGGTCACATGGGCTAGAGCTCCATGTGTTCCCTCCACCTTGTATGTGGCCGTGTGTCTCAGTGAGTTCAGGCAAGTTAACGAAGCAGTACTGACTGGGTGGCTTATGAACGAACAACTATTTCTTATGGTCCTGGATGGTGGAAGTCCAAGATCAGGGAACCAGCACAGCTGGGTTCTGGTGAGGACCTTCTGCCCGGCTTGCAGATATCTGGTCAACCTCTCTTTGTATCCATACATGGCAGAAAAGGAGCGAATGGGCTCTCTGGCCTTTTATGAGGGTATGATCCCATTCTTGAGGGCTCCACCTTCCAACCTGCTCCCCATGCAGAGGCCTTTCCATCACACTGGGATTAGGGTTTCAGCATATAAATTTGAGGGCTGGGGAAGTCACAGACTTTCAGTCTGAGTTTCAGGCTGCCATAACAAAGCACCACAGCCAGCGCAGCTTAAATAATAGAATTTGACTTTCTCACAGTTCTGGAGGCTGGAAGTCTGAGATCAAGGTGTCTGCAGCATGGGCTTCTCCTGAGGCCTTGGTGGGCCCTGGCTTGTAGACACCATCTTTACCCTGTGTCTTCACACCGTCTTCCTTCTCTGTGTATTCACATCCTAATCTCTTCTTATAATGACACTAGTCACATTGGATTAAAACCCACCCCGATGATCTCATTTTACCCCAATCACTTCTTTATTTTTTTTGAAGATTTATTTATTTTAGTGAGTGCAAGAGAGAGTGGGGGGAGGGGCAGAGGGAGAGGGAGAGAGAGAATTTCTTTTTTTTTAATTTTTTTATTGTTATGTTAATCACCATATATTACATCATTAGTTTTTGGTGCAGTGTTCCATGATTCATTGTTTGTTCATAACACCCAGTGCTCCATGCAGAACGTGCCCTCCTCAATACCCATCACCAGGATAACCCATCCCCCTCCCCCCCTCCCCTCTAGAACCCTCAGTTTGTTTTTCAGAGTCCATCATCTCTCATGGTTCGTCTCCCCCTCTGACATACTCCCGAGAGAGAGAATTTCAAGCAGAATCTTCACTTCGCTGAGCCCTGACATGGGGCTCAATCTCACAAACCTGAGATCATGACTTGAGCTAAAATCAAGAGTTGGACCTTAACTGAGTGAACCACCAAGATGTCCCTCCCCCACCTTCCCCACCAAATCACCTCTTTAAAGACCATCTCCAAACATAGTCACATTCTGATGCCCTGGGGGTTAGGACTTCCACATATGAATTCTGGGGGGATACAATTCAGCCAGTAACAACACATCCATGCATGTGCCCATTGTGTTTGTCCCTAACAACAGCTTTCCTCTCTGGAATTCCTTCCCCATTTCCTGTCTTGTCTGGAGAGACCCTGGGTGGTGAGGATGAGCACACATCCCCCTTTTTTTATGCCTATTAAGGTGATGTGATGATTACTAGTCTCCCCTGCCACCTTCAATGACTTGACTTTTAGACAACAAACAGCAGTGCAAAGATTTGGCTCTGCTTCTGGCTCCACAGTCTTGCAGCCGTGGGATCTGGGGCAAGAGTGCACGCTTCTCTAGTGTGGTCCCCTTGTAAACCGGCAGTTCCACTAACATGAGCCTCTAATTGTGATTCATGTTGTGTTGTAGCAAGGAAGAAAAACTTTGATATTTATTGAATGGATTTCTTTTTTTTTCCTTAAATTTTTTATTGTTATGTTAATCACCATACATTACATCATTTGTTTTTGATGTAGTGTTCCATGATTCATTGTTTGTGTATAACACCCAGTGCTCCATGCAGAACGTGCCCTCATTAATACCCATCACCAGGCTAACACATCCCCCCACCCCCTACCCTCTAGAACCCTCAGTTTGTTTTTCAGAGTCCATCGTCTCTCATGGTTCATCTCCCCCTCCGATTTACTCCCCTTCATTCTTCCTCTCCTGCTATCTTCTTTTTTTTTTTCTTAACATATATTGCATTGTTTCAGAGGTACAGATCTGTGATTCAACAGTCTTGCACAATTCACAGCACTCACCATAGCACATCCCCTCCCCAATGTCTATCACCCAGCCACCCCATCCCTCCCACCCCCCCAACTCCAGCAACCCTCAGTTTGTTTCCTGAGACTAAGAATTCCTCATATCAGTGAGGTCATATGATACATGTCTTTCTCTGATTGACTTATTTCACTCAGCATAACACCCTCCAGTTCCATCCACATCGTTGCACATGGCAAGATCTCATTCCTTTTGATGGCTGCATGATATTCCGTTGTATGTATATACCACATCTTGCATGGATTTATTTGATTAAAGATGTAGTTTTATGTAAAAAATGAGGCAACATCTAAACTGGTGTTAAATTATTAAAAAAACAAATTTATGTATAAAAGCTAATTTTTGTGATCTTCTAAAATGAAGACCTTCCCAAGAAAGCCTGGGAAAGCAAGTGCTGAATATGTATGGTCACACACCTGAAGTCAGCCCAGAGGGGCATTTTTTTCTATGGGAGCTAAGTTTGCAAGTCAAAAAAGGGCAGAGAGGTCTTTTTCCATGAATTCATTGTTTGAAGCTGGAAATTGGGCTTTGATCCCTGTTTTCAATCTCCTTTAATTTCAGTGTGTTGTTCGTGCTATAAAGAAGCAGTCCCCAGATGGAGTCTTACATTAAGCTCCCGCCAAAACATAGCTAACCTAACAGCAGCGTCCCGGCTTTCCCAGAAGGCGAATTCTAAGCCAATCAGTCTGAGATTTTGAGGGAATCTACCTGATAAGAGCCCCTGCTCTTCCCCCTAAGGGAAAGTGACCTCGCCTGGGACAATCCTTATTTTCTTTTGCTAGTAACTTCCTTGCCTCACACTCCTTCCTAAAAAACTTTCCATTTTGTACAGCTCTCAGGAGCATCTCTCTACTTGCTAGGTGGGATGCTACCTGATTTGTAGAGGCCACTTTTAGGCAACGGGCTTGAGCACTGGAACCTGAGCAAGGCAGGAGGGCCCACAGTGACCTGAGGCAAACAGGCTCATGAATAGACCCACCTCAAAATAGCCATAGGCCCTCCCCGACCAGTTACAACCAGGCACAGTTCCTAAGATTATCAGAAAGGGGAAAATTCCATACATTCCATAACTTCGCACTCCATCCTATAACTGCGGACACTCACTACCGCCTTGTGGCCGACAGCCTCTCCTTTGCTGTCCGGCCTGTTGCGCCCTGGCAGTGTATTCAATAAATTTCTCTTTTGTTCTGCCTTGGGGGGAATTCTTTCATACCAGGCCACCCCACATGATTCATGATAATAATGATTTGGGGCCAGAGCTAACGGTCATGAAAGAATTCTTGAGATGTTTTCGTGCCAAAAGGTGCTTTTATTATAGCACAGGGAGAGGACCTGTGGGCAGAAAAGCCAGCCTGGGCTTGTGAGGAGTGATTGATTATACACTTTTATATATAATCAGTTAGGGAATAGTGTAGGTCTCTAAGGAATGTGTGCATTTAGAAGCAAGGTCTCCAGGACCTTGAGGGGCTATTTACCACAGTCTCAGAAAACATCAGTGATGAGAGCCTTTAGATGTACATCAGTGGGCCATATGTTTGAAAGATGACTGCTAATGTGTGTCTTGTAGGGGGGTGTTTTCAGTTATCAGAGGGAAGTGATGCTAACAAGAGCAAAACTATAAAACATTAAAGGAAGTCCTGGAGGGAGCTGTAGAGTGTTACAGTCTTTATGCCTCAGGCTACCTGCCTGGAGGCTACAAGCTGCAACAAAGTTTCAGCCTTTGCTGCTTTTTCTCCCACTACTAATAATAAGTAATAATAAAACCTGTTAGATCTTCTAACGTACTCAGTTGAATTTTTGTTTTTTTAACACTTGGTTAATGCAAAATAATCTTCTCCCACTGGCAGAGCTTTCTTTTGTCTCTCCCAAACCATTTCCAGGTTGCTCTCTTCCCTCCCATTCTGCCTTCAGTTCATTAAACCCCATTACACAGCAGACGTTAGGCCAGGTACTGGAGACCCTGGGAGTGAACCAGGCAGAACCTGGTCAGTGTGTGCAGGCTGCAGATGACACCACCTGGACCGACAGTATCCCCAGCTTCATGCTGGAATGTGTGCGGACCTGTGGAAGTACACAGAACGCGATCTGAGCCAGCCGGCACTCCCAGGAGGCTGTCTGAACCCTGATGGATGAGGCTGTGTGTTCTGGCTCTCCACTGGGCCTCCACTGCTTAGCTCCCTGGCTGGGAGTGTCTCAGTTCCTAGCAGCTACTCCCCCAATGCTGCCTGTGCTGCCCTGGGCAGGCAGGGGCCCCTATTTTCTCTGTGGTTTGGCTGGAGGTAGAGAAGTTACTGTCTAAGCTTCTATTTTGCTAGGCTGACCCTTTCCTGGTTCTTTGGCAAGAGAGATGGCTTTTGTGGAGACTTTTTTCTCTACCCCCCATGCCTGTTAATATTTCCCAGTTGCTGGCTTCTCCAGTCTGGGATATTTCCAAGTTTAGGATATATGAAGCAAAAAGAAAATCCTGACTCCCAACGCCCCTTGCCATTCTACTTTCTCTCCACCTTTAAGAACCTTCTTATTTTTATTTTACGTGTCAAATCCAGGGTTTAGTTGTCCTTAGTGGGAGGGATAGGGAAAAAGACTATCTTCCTGGGAGTAGAGGTGCTTTTTTTTAGAGAGAGGAAGACAGAGATGGGGGAGGGACAGAGGGAGAGGGAGAGAGAGAATCCCAAGCAGGCTCCATGCCCAGTGTGGAGGCTGACTCGGGCTCGATCTCATGACCCTGAGATCATGACCTGAGCTGATATCAGGAGTCAGATGTTTAACCCACTAAGCCACCCAGGTGCCCCGAAGTGTATGTTTTTTTAAAAAAATTTTTTATTGTTATGTTAATCACCATACATCATTAATTTTTGATGTAGTGTTCCATGATTCATTGTTTGTGCATAACACCCAATGCTCCACGCAGAACGTGCCCTCTTTAATACCCATCACCAGGCTAACCCATCCCCCCAACACCCTACCCTCTAGAAACCTCAGTTTGTTTTTCAGAGTCCATCGTCTCTCATGGTTCGTCTCCCCCTCTGACTTACTCCCCTTCATTCTTCCCCTCCTGCTATCTTCTTCTTTTTTTTTCTTAACATATATTGCATTATTTGTTTCAGAAGTACTGATCTGTGATTCAACAGTCTTGCACAATTCACAGCGCTCACCATAGCACATACCCTCCCCAATGTCTGTCACCCAGCTACCCCATCCCTCTCACCCCCACCACTTCAGCAACCCTCAGTTTGTTTCCTGAGGTTAAAAATTCCTCATATCAGCGAGGTCATATGATACGTGTCTTTCTCTGATTGACTTATTTCACTCAACATAACACCCTCCAGTTCCATCCACGTCGTTGCAAATGGCAAGATCTCATTTCTTTTGATGGCTGCATAATATTCCATTGTGTATATATACCACATCTTTTTTATCCATTCATCTGTCAATGGACGTCTTGGCTCTTTCCAGAGTTTGGCTATTGTGGACATTGCTGCTATAAACATTGGGGTGCACGTACCCCTTCGGGTCCCTACATTTGTATCTTTGGGGTAAATACCCAGTAGTGCAATTGCTGGATCGTATGGTAGCTCTATTTTCAACTATTTGAGGAACCTCCATACTGTTTTCCAGAGTGGTTGTACCAGCTTGCATTCCCACCAACAGTGTAGGAGGGTTCCCCTTTCTTCACATCCCCGCCAACATCTGTCGTTTCCTGACTTGTTAATTTTAGCCATTCTGACGGGTGTGAGGTGGTATCTCATGGAGGTTTTGATTTGGATTTCCCTGATGCCGAGCAATGTTGAGCACTTTTTCATGTGTCTGTTGGCCATTTGGATGTCTTCTTTGGAAAAATGTCTGTTCATGTCTTCTGCCCATTTCTTGATTGGATTATTTGTTCTTTGGGTGTTGAGTTTGATAAGTTCTTTATAGATTTTGGATACTAGCCCTTTATCTGATATGTCATTTGCAAATATTTTCTCCCATTCTGTCGGTTGTCTTTTGGTTTTGTGGACTGTTTCTTTTGCTGTGCAAAAGCTTTTGATCTTGATGAAATCCCAATAGTTCATTTTTGCCCTGGCTTCCCTTGCCTTTGGCGATGTTTCTAGGAAGAAGTTGCTGCGGCTGAGGTCGAAGAGGTTGCTGCCTGCGTTCTCCTTTAGGATTTTGATGGACTCCTGTCTCACGTTTAGGTCTTTCAACCATTTGGAGTCTATTTTTGTGTGTGGTGTAAGGAAATCGTCCAGTTTCATTCTTCTGCCTGTGGCTGTCCAATTTTCCCAACACCATTTGTTGAAGAGACTGTCTTTTTGCCATTGGACATTCTTTCCAGCTTTGTCAAAGATAAGTTGACCATAGAGTTGATGGTCCATTTCTGGGCTCTCGATTCTGTTCCATTGATCTATGTGTCTGTTTTTGTGACAGTACCATACTGTCTTGATGATGACAGCTTTGTAATAGAGCTGGAAGTTTGGAATTGTGATGTCGCCAGCTTTGCTTTTCTTTTTCAATATTCCTCTGGGTATTCGGGGTCTCTTCTGGTTCCATACAAATTTTAGGATTATTTGTTCCATTTCTTTGAAAAAAGTGGATGGTATTTTGATGGGGATTGCATTGAATATGTAGATTGCTCTAGGTAGCCCTGACATCTTCACAATGTTTGTTCTTCCAGTCCATGAGCATGGAACGTTTTTCCATTTCTTTGTGTCTTCTTCAATTTCTTTCATGAGTATTTTATAGTTTTCTGAGTACAGATCCTTTGCCTCTTTGGTTAAATTTATTCCTAGGTATCTTATGGTTTTGGGTGCAATTGTAAATGGGATCGACTCCTTGATTTGTCTCTCTTCTGTCTTGTTGATGGTGTATAGGAATGCCACTGATTTCTGTGCATTGATTTTATATCCTGCTACTTTACTGAATTCCTGTATGAGTTCTAGCAGTTTTGGGGTGGAGTCTTTTGGGTTTTCCACATACAGTATCATATCATCTGCAAAAGTGAGAGTTTGACTTCGTCTTTGCCGATTTGGATGCCTTTGATTTCTTTTTGTTGTCTGATTGCCGTGGCTAGGACTTCTAATACTATGTTGAAGAGCTGTGGTGAGAGTGGACATCCCTGCCGTGTTCCTACCTTAGGGGAAAAGCTCTCAACTTTTCCCCATTGAGAATGATATTCGCTGTGGGTTTTTCATAGATGGCTTTTATGATATTGAGGTATGTACCCTCTATCCCTCTACTCTGAAGAGTTTTGATCAAGAAAGGATGCTGTACTTTGTCAAATGCTTTTTCTGCATCTATTGAGAGGATCATATGACTCTTGTTCTTTCTTTTGTTAATGTATTGTATCACGTTGATTCATTTGCGGATGTTGAACCAACCTTGCAGCCCAGGGATAAATCCCACTTGGTCATGGTGAATAATCCTTTTAATGTACTGTTGGATCCTATTGGCTAGTATTTTGGTGAGAATTTTGGCATCCATGTTCATCAAAGATATTGGTCTGTAGTTCCCCTTTTTGACGGGGGCTTTGTCTGGTTTTGGGATCAAGGTAATGGTGGCCTCATAAAATGAGTTTGGAAGTTTTCCTTCCATTTCTATGTTTTGGAACAGTTTCAGGAGAATAGGTATGAATTCTTCTTTCAATGGCTGATAGAATTCCCCTGGGAAGCCATCTGGCCCTGGGCTTTTGTTTGTTGGTAGATTTTTGATGACTGCTTCAATTTCCTTAGTGGCTATAGGTCTGTTCAGGTTTTCTATTTCTTCCTGGTTCAGTTTTGGTAGTTGATACATCTCTAGGAATGCACCCATTTCTTCCAGGTTATCTAATTTGCTGGCATAGAGTTGCTCATAATATGTTCTTAGAATTGTTTGTATTTCTTTGGCGTTGGTTGTGATCTCTCTTCTTTCATTCATGATTTTGTTGATTTGGGTCGTTTCTCTTTTCTTTTTGATCAGTCTGGCCAGGGGTTTATCAATCTTGTTAATTCTTTCAAAGAACCAGCTCCTAGTTTCGTTCTTTTGGTTTCTAGTTCATTGATTTCTGCTCTGATCTTTATGATTTCTCTTCTCCTGCTGGGTTTAGGCTTTATTTGCTGTTCTTTCTCTAGCTCCTTTAGGTGTAGGGTTAGGTTGTGTATTTGAGACCTTTCTTGTTTCTTGAGAAAGGCTTGTATGGCTATATACTTCCCTCTCAGGACTGCCTTTGCTGTATCCCAAAGATTTTGAACAGTTGTGCTTTCATTTTCATTGGTTTCCATGAATTTTTTTAATTCTTCTTTAATTTCCTGGTTGACACATTCATTCTTCAGTAGGATGCTCTTTAGCCTCCATGTATTTGAGTTCTTTCCGACTTTCCTCTTGTGATTGAGTTCTAGTTTCAAGTCACTGTGGTCTGAAAATATGCAGGGAATAATTCCAATCTTTTGGTACCGGTTGAGACCTGATTTGTGACCTAGGATGTGATCAATTCTGGAGAATGTTCCATGGGCACTAGAGAAGAATGTGTATTCCGTTGCTTTGGGATGGAATGTTCTGAATATGTCTGTGAAGTCCATTTGGTCCAGTGTGTCATTTAAAGTCTTTATTTCCTTGTTGATCTTTTGCTTAGATGATCTGTCCATTTCAGTCAGAGGGGTGTTAAAATCCCCCACACTTATTGTATTGTTGTGAATGTGTTTCTTTGCTTTTGTTATTAATTGCCTTATAAAAGTGGCTGCTCCCACCTTAGAGGCATAGATATTTACAATTGTTAGATCTTCTTGTTGGATAGACCCTTTAAGTAAGATATAGTGTCCTTCTTCATCTCTTATTACAGTCTTTGTTTTAAAATCTAATTTGTCTGATATAAGGATTGCCACCCCAGCTTTCTTTTGGTGTCCATTAGCATGCTAAATGGTTTTCCACCCCTTCACTTTCAATCTGGGGGTGTCTTTGGGTCTAAAATGAGTCTCTTGCAGACAGCATATGGATGGGTCTTGTTGTTTAATCCAATCTGATAGCCTGTGTCTTTTGATTGGGGCATTGAGTCCATTTACATTCAGGGTAACTATTGAAAGATAGGAATTTAGTGCCATTGTATTGCCTGTAAGGTGACTGTGACTGTATAATGTCTGTGTTCCTTTCTGGTCTGTGCTGCTTTTAGGCTCTCTCTTTGCTTAGAGGACCCCTTTCAATATTTCTTTTAGGGCTGGTTTTGTGATTGCAAATTCCTTTAGTTTTTGTTTGTCCTGGAAGCTTTTTACATCTCCTTCTATTTTCAATGACAGCCTAGCTGGATATAGTATTCTTGGCTGCATATTTTTCTCGTTTCGTGCTCGGAAGATATCATGCCAGTCCTTTCTGGCCTGCCAGGTCTCTGTGGATAGGTCTGTTGCCAATCTAATGTTTCTACCATTGTAGGTTACATATCTCTTCTCCCGAGCTGCTTTCAGGATTTTCTCTTTGTCTCTGAGACTTGTAAGTTTTACTATTAGATGTCGGGATGTTGACCTATTTTTATTGATTTTGAGGGGGGGTTCTCTGTGCCTCCTGGATTTTGATGCCTGTTTCCTTCCCCACATTAGGGAAGTTCTCTGCTATTATTTGCTCCAATATACCTTCTGCCCCCCTCTCTGTTTCTTCTTCTTCTGGGATCCCAATTATTCTAATGTTGTTTCATCTTATCGTATTGCTTATCACTCGAATTCTGCCCTCGTGATCCTGTAGTTGTTTCTCTCTCTTTTTCTCAGCCTCTTTATTTTCCATCATTTGGTCTTCTATACCGCTGATTCTCTCTTCTGCCTCATTTATCGTAGCAGTTAGTGCCCCCATTTTTGATTGCACCTCATTAATAGCCTTTTTGATTTCGACTTGGTTAGATTTTAGTTCTTGTATTTCTCCAGAAAGGGTTTCTCTAATAACTTCCACGCTTTTTTCAAGCCCAGCTAGTATCTTTAAAGTCATGATTCTGAACTCTAGGTCCGACATTGTACTAATGTCAGTATTGAGTAGATCCCTGGCAGACGGTACTCCTCTTGTTCTTTTTGCTGAGGTGATTTTTTTTGTCTTGTCATTTTGTCCAGAGGAGAACAGATAAATGAGAGAACAAAATGCTAACAGGTTAACAATGTCCCTAGCAAATATACTCTATACAAATCAGAAAAGACCTGAAACCAGGGGAAATGAAAGGGAAAGAAAGAAAAAAGAAAGAGAAAAAAAGAAAAAGAAAAAGAAAAAGACAAAAACAGAACAAAACAAAACAAAAAAACCAGAATATGATCAAATATGATCAGGCTATTGCATAGATCAGTGCCAGAAACTAGATTTTGGGTGTATTTGGTCTGTTAGAAGAAAGTGCCTCCTAAAATTTTAAAGGAAGAAAGACTTATATATGTACAAAATAAGGGTTGATACAATGAAGGGATGGAAGATGACTGTAAAGATGAAACTTATAAAAGGTTTTATAAACGGAATTGATAAGAAGTTGTTTGAAAGAAGAAAGAAGAAGATTTAAAAAAAAGAAAAAAGAAAAGAAAAGAAATGGGAGAGATTGTGATCAGGCAGGAGACTAGAACAAAGCCATACACTAGTGATTTAGGGTATATTTTGATCTGTTAGAAGAAACTGTATATGAAAATTTTAAAGAGAGAAGAACTTATATATATATGCCAAAAATAAGGGTAACTACTATGAAGGGATAAAATATGACTCTAAAAATGAAAAATAAAAAATTTTTTTTTAAAAAAAGGATTGGTAAGATGTTGGTTGAAAAAGGGAAAAAGAAAAATTCAAAAAAAAACCAACAAAAAACAGTTAAAAAATTAACTTTGAAAAACTAATGAATCATGGTAAAAAAGCCATGAATTCTATGTGCAGTAATCCCCTAGCGCTGGAGTTCTCCCGTTCTCCTTGATTGGTAAACTTGGTCTTGGCTTGCTGGCTGTTCGTGCCGATCCTCTGGGGGAGGGGCCTGTTGCCATGGTTCCCAAATGTCTTTGCCGGAGGCAGAATTGCCCCTCCTTCTCGGTCCAGGCTAAGCAAGCTGCTTGGGTTTGCTCTCAGGAGCTTTTTTTCCCTGCAAGCTCTCGGTACAGCTTTGGAGGACCAGGGTGAAAATGGTGACCTCCCACTCTCTGCCCGGAGGATCTGAGAACTCAGGGCCCCGCTCCTCAGTGTGCCCCCAGAGAAAAGCACTCACTCACTCCCGTCTCCCCGGTCTCTGGCCTCACTCCGTGCTCACCCGGCCTGTGACCCAGCGTTTGTATCTCTGGCACCTGACCCCGTGTGGAGTCTCCAAACCCAGCAGATCCCTGCGGTGCATTCCCGCGCCGCTCCTCCTGGGGGAGGGAGGGGAGTCTCCCCGGCTCTGCTGCTTGTTGGGTCCCTGCTGGAGGCGCAGTGGCCCGACTGGGTCGCGGATCACAGTTTATGGCCACCCCGAGCTTCGAGCCCGTGCCTTGGCTCTGTCTCTGCAGCCGGCTTCCCCGCTCCGATACCTGGGAGCTCTGCCGCACTCAGGCACCCCCGGTCTTTCTGTGACCCCGAGGGTCCTGAGTCCACACTGTCCCACGAGGTTTCCACCTTCCGCATAGCCACTGGAGTGACGTCTCTCAGCGGAGCCGACTTCTAAAAGTTCCAATTTTGTGCTCCACGGTTCTATCACTTGCCAGAAGCGGCCGACGGAGGCCCCCTCCCCCGCCGTCTATCCTCCCGAATATTGCCTCGGATTCACCTCTCCGCACGTCTTACCTTCCAGTAAGTGGTCGCTTCTCTGTTCAGAGAGTTGTTTCTACTCTTTTCTTCGATCTCCTGTTGAGTTCGTAGGTGTTCAGAATGGTTTGATCCCTATTCAGCTGAATTCCTGAGACCAGACGAAATCCAGGTCTCCTACTCCTCCGCCATCTTGCTCCGCCCATCCCGAAGTGTACGTTTTTAAGGGCCTGGCATAGAAATGGCTTACTTTGTTTCTGATGACATTCCACTACAGAGCCTCTGTCTCATGATTCCTCTGGATGTGGATTGAAGTGAGTTTCACCACTTCCAGGCCTGGCCATAAGACGTCTATGCAATACCCCTCCCCCACCCACACACTCTGCATGGTAAAAATAGGGATCAGTATTGAAGCTGTTGGTATCACATGCTGGAAAGAGTCTAGATCCTTCCACTTCGAGATCTCCCTGACTTTCCTTAGAGTATGAAGTAAGTGAGAAATAAACCTTTATAATTTTGAGCCCCTGAGACTTTAGGGCTGCTTGTTACAGCAGCTAACATTACTTATCCAGACCGGTACATCATGTCTCTTCTCTTTTCTTCACTTTCTCCCTTAACCAGGTTGGACCTCAAGTTTCATCACTTGAACTATGCTGTATGCAATGTTTATCATGTTACCCCCTTGTCCTTCTGCTGCAGATATCCAAAACCATTCATTGTCCATCACTTCAGCCACACACTTTCTCTGTCTTATTCTGGGGCAACAGAGTGCTGCCAGGTAAAATTCAGTGATGGTGCCAGTTAGTGCCACCTCATCAGTGTCAATTCACTGGACTCTCAGCAACCTTTAGCCATCCTTAGACATGCCCCTTGGTCAGTCCCCTCTCCCGTTCTCTCTAGCCACTATCCCAAAACTTTACTCATTCTCTATTCCCCATTTCAACTCCTTGCTTCCCCTCAGAGTGGAAAAATCTTCTGAGAGGTGTAAGTGTCTGGTGTTAGCCTTCTGTCCTCTCACTTAGAAGATTCTCTATATGCTTCCTATATTTTCTATATCCCCATCTCCCCCTTCTTTTCTCTAGTCTGGAGAGAGATTACCTTTCTACCCCTTGAAGTATGTGAATTTCCTAGGGCTGTCTAGGAAATACATAATAAAGTACCTTGAACTGAGTGGCTTACATAAGCAGAAATCTATTGTCTCATAGTTCTGGAGGACAGAAGTCCAAGATCCAGGTGTGAGCATGGTTGGTTCTTTCTGAGGGTTTCTGGTGGTTTGCTGGTCATCTTAAGCATTCCCGATCTCTGCTTTATCTTCACGTGGTGTTCTCCCTGGGTGCATCTCAGTGTTCAGATGTCCCCTCAGCTCTTTTCTCCAACACTGGCTTCTCCATCTGTGTCTGTAGCCTGATGAATTGCACCAGCCTCTGTCAAAGACAGAAGAATATCATCAATTGCATTTGAGAAGCACCCAGTGATCAAGTACTGGGGATTCTGCCACATCTCTGCCAGCTGTGCCCTCCACACTCCACTAGGGATAGTCATGTTCTGCTTAGGAAGTTGCAAAAGATCCCAATGGTCTTCCTGTTTCTACTCTTATGGTCTTCTACTCCATCCTCCATGCCCTCCTTCCCAGATGCAGCTGTCAGGTTTTTTAATGTACAGTTCTTTTGTGTGTATGGGTTAAAATATACATATAATGTTCATCAAAATATACATATAATGTTTACCATCTTTACCATTTTAAGTGTATAGTTCAGTGGCATTAAATATATTCACATTGCTATGCAGCCCTCACCACCTTCCACTGCCAGAACTCTTTTCGTCTCATGAAACTGGAACTCTGTCCCCAGTAAACATTAGCTCACCATTCTCCTCCTTCCCCAGCCCCTGGTACCCACCGTTCTGCTTTCTGTCTCTATGACTGGTGACTATTCTATGTACCTCATATAAGTGGAATCATACAGTATTTGTCTTTTCATGACTGACTTATTTCACATAGTGTAGTGTCTTCGAGGTTCATCCATGTTCTAACATATTGCAGGACTTCTTTCCTTTCAAACACTGGATAATTCCATCCTATGTATATGCCACATTTTGCTTATCCATTCATTTGTCAATGGACACTTGGGTTACTTCCATGTTTTATCTATTGTGAATAATGCTGCTGTGAACACATCTGTACAAATATTTCCCCGAGACTCTGCTTTCAATTCTTTTGGGTATATACCCAGGACTGGAATTGCTGAATCATATGGTCATTCTATTTTTGGTTTTTTGAGGAATCATCAAACTGCTTTCCACAGTGATTGCATCATTTTGCATTCCCACCAACAGTGCACCAGGGTTCCACTTTCTCCACATCCTTGCCAACACTTGTTTTCTGTTTTTTTTGGGTAGTAACCATCCTAATGGGCATGAGGTTGTGTCTTATAGTTTTGATTTGCATTTTCCTAATGATTAGTGATCTTATGTGCTATTGGTCAATTGAATATCTTTGGAGAAATGTCTACTTAAGTCCTCTGCTTGTTTTTTTGAAGCAGGTTGTTTGTTTTTTTGTTGTTCAGTTGTACGAGTTCTCTATGTATTCTGGATTTCAATCCCTTATCAGACATATAATTTGCAAATATTTTCTTTCTTGTGTCTCTTTTTTGGCTACGGCTTTGCTGAACCACTGAGCCCTTGCTAAGTGTGCCTGTTGGGTAATCCTAGCTGAGCGTGGGTGGGGGCTGTGCTGGAAACACCACCGCTCACACCATCCCACCCTCCGCCCACAACACCCCACCCTCCGCTGATGCTCAGGATGTCCCTGGAGTGGGTAGAGCTGACAGTGCAAATTGGTGATTCATGGGTAGGGTGGGCACTGGGGCCAGCAGTCGTGGGTCCTCTGCTTTGTGATGCACTGCAGATGTGGACTTGAGAAGGATGAAAACAGAACCACCTGCTCAAACCTGAGAAAGGGGAAGAGGGGAATGGATGGAGGGAAGGGAGGAGTGAGGGAGAATGGAGATAAGGCAGCCTCTTGCTGGTTCTTCTGTCTTTGTGAGTATGATGATAATTTTGCATTCAAGGGGAGGTTGCCCAGCACCCTCACTTGCTCTCCCACTGAACTGAGAATTTTCCTGAGCCTCAGGGAGTGGGTGAGGTAGCAATTACGTTGGACTTTCACCAACTACAGCTCTGAGATCTACCTTAAGTTGATTGGCTGGGGGCCTTTGTAGGAAAGAGTGATTCAATTCAGCCAAAGGTGAGGTTAGCTGGATGAGGTGGTTATTCCTTCAACAAACTAAATAGGTGTTTTTGCATCATTGAGGTAATAGTAGGTGAGAGAAAGAGCACTGGATCAGAATCATGGGGTTCTGGGTTCTGGCTTGGTTTTGCATCTGACTGAACAGGCTGGCCTTGTTTGAGTCCCTTTGGTTTCTTCAACCAAACCTTCTTCTTCAAAGAAGCCTTTGGTTTCTTCAACTTGAAAGAATTGGCCTAGGTCAGTAGGCCATGATGAATTACTAGGTTATAAAATCAACATGGGGAGTTGCAACCAGCATTAAAAAAAAAAGAATAGAATAGAAAATATTCCAGTGCACAGTAAGTATTATTTTATGACTTTTGTTTCAGACATAAATATGGGTGGTAATTTTGGGCTGAAATGTAAAATGTATTTTTTTAATTAAACATTTTTTAAAGAAAGATTTTATTTGTTTGACAGAGAGAGAGAGAGCACAAGCAGGGGGAGTGACAGGCAGAAGGAGAGGGAGAAGCAGGCTCCCCGCTGAGCAGAGAGCCCCATGCAGGGCTCGATTCCAGGACCCCAGGATCATGACCTGAGCTGAAGTCAGATGCTCAACCGACTGAGCCACCCAGGCACCCCTAAAATGTATTTCCTACTATGGATTTCAGGCGAAAACTTTTAAGAACACTGGAGTGGTAGATGAAGTTCTTTCCAGCAAACATATTTTATATTTCTAGGTTAGTTATCAAATACCCAAGTATATGATATTTTAAAACCACTTTTCTCTCTTCACCTGCATGCGTGTGCACATGTGCGTGCACACACACACACGCACACATATTTTCCCAGGGATCTCCCTTTATTTATTCATTCTGAGAAATCAAAAAGCGATGGGACTGCAGGAGTGGCAGTGGAAGGAGGAACAAAGAGAAGCAAGAACTTGGTTTTGGGTTTCTGGAGGGCCATGAGGCCAGAAGATGTGTCTTCTCAGGACTTTCCTGCTCCTCTGCCTCCCTCGTGAGTGTGACTAGGGACCAGGGCATGTCTACTCTGGAGCTAATGGGGAGGAAGAGAATCTGTAGGGAAACATCCATATGGGATGCAGAAGGCTGGGAAATTCTTCCTGAAAGATTCAAAGTATTGTTCTACCTACTTGATTTTCCCACCTGTCCTCCCTTGTGAATGGAGAAGGGAAAAATTATCCTCTGAATAATCAACCACTTGACTTTTCCTGACTTGGGGCATGACCCCAGTTGCCAGTGGGACTTCAATGTGTAGAATCGTGTGTCACACTTGTTAGGAAGAGAAAGGGGTTGACTTCAGGCTATCTTAGCCTCTCTCAGCTTTTATTCCCTTTCTGCTGTGTCTGTGCTCCCACCTACCTCCTGGGTTGCAGGGATAACATCCTCTACCCCTCACCCCCACCCCTTCTGACAACCTGGTGAGCATCAGATTACCCACTGCAAGGTCCTCACTCAGAAGCAGGGTATTCCAATTTCAGTCCCATAACTTGAGAGAAACTCTCTCTCTCTCCCTTCCGAACCCTGCTCCTGGCATTGCTATGTTAACATGGGGATTGATGAAGCCCAGGCATGATGGGATAGTCAAAGATGAGTCCTGAATCCACTTTGAGGATGAAACCCATTTACACATGTAAAGAGCATTGAACAGTGCCCACTTCTTCCTAAACCCTGAATCGATGTTTGCTATTATAATGAGGCTGGTGTTGGATCCTTGCTCAATTTTCTCTCGCTCCCCCTCTTAATGGAGAAGGGCCAAGTTGGGCCTATAATGGAGTGAAAATCACTCAAGAGAGGTGATTCACACCATTATCACCTCCAGAGACCCAGGAAGGTTAAAATGGCTTGGGAGGGGAGAGGTAAGTGTGGAGGGAGGGTTTGAGAGGTGAGTATGTGTGTTATGTGGATGGCAGTTCATCTGCCATAGAAGGAGGATTTTTCTGGTCTCCTAGAGAAGCAGCAGAAAATTCATCTTGCTCACAGATCTGAGGGGAACACAGCTGTCCATGGAAGCATGTGTTTGTGCAGCTAGGCATGTTTCCTGTAGAGGGGTGAGCATGCGAAGATGTGGGGGACATGCAGGGATAGGGATGGTGTCTCTGTTCATTAAAGGTTACTGCAAGTGGGAGCCTGGGTGGCTCAGTCCTTAAGCATCTGCCTTCGGCTCGGGTCATGATCCCGGGGTCCTGGGATCGAGCCGCGCATCGGGCTCCCTGCTCGGCAGGAAGCCTGCTTCTCCCTCTCCCACTCTCCCTGTTTGTGTTCCCTCTGTTGCTGTGTCTCTCTCTGTCAAATAAATAAATACAATCTAAAAATAAAATAAAGATTACTGCAAGCGAGTGAGTGTTGGGCAGGGCCCCAGGATGCACTGGCTAGAGGTGTGTGGATTTGTGTTTTTCAGGTTATTTCACTCTGAGCACTCGCAGAATCTTCACAGGCATGGTGGGAGGAATGATGGTGATGGGGTGCCAGTAAAATGTGGGAGAAGAGAGTTAGAGGAAGTTCTGGTGCTGAGGGTCCCCCTGGGCAGACTTTGTCTGAAACGGCACAAGCAGTGGGGCAGGAGGTGAGGCGTGGCCCAGTGACCCTTTGAGACAGCCCCAGAGAGCACTCTTCCATGTGATTATGGAGGGCCTGGAGGAAGGGGATGCAGACACTTACTGGTGTGGGGTGGACAGGGCCACAAGTGTCCCCGAGGCCCTGGTGGCAGTGACTATTTTTCCACCTCCCCACCCCCTTTGCCTACATGGGTTGAGGTCAGGGGTGCTCAACCTCTCTTGCTGAGGAGTGAAGCGAGCCTCCAGCCATGGCCCGGGACTGGTTGCCCAGGGGGGCAAGGAATGCACCTGTGTGTGTGTACATATGTGTGTGTAAGAACATGCATCCGTGCCTGCATGTAAGCGTGACAGGTGAAATATGTTGGGTTGAAGCTTGAACCCTGGAGTCAGAAAGCTGTGTTCAAGTCTCAGCTCTGCCATTTGCTGGCTGAGTGACTTGGGCAAGTTACTTAACCAGTTTGTGTCTCAGTTTCCCCATTAGTAAAATGGGATAATAATAATATCTCTAGAGTAGCTTTGAGCATTACATAAGTGGTAGGGATAAAGTGCTGATCACAGAGCTGGTGGTTAGTTAGGACTTTCAAGATAGTAACCATTGACACTCTAATCCAGGTCAAGTCAAAGCTGCAACACTTATATCTCCGGGCTCTGGCAGGGGAAAAGTTGCTTTGTTTCTGGGTTCTGGGTGGTCTCCTTGGTTCTCTCCCTCAGTCATTGAAACCTCATTGCCTGTCTATTATGGACCGAGTCTGGTGAGGTGGGCGGTGGGCGGGGAAAATAGTCTCAGTCTTCTCAGCCCAGTGGACTTGGAGGGAGTTGCAAATGAGGACCCTGGAGTGGGAGGTGAGGAAAGAAAGGGACGGAAACCAGGAATAGTGGTGGGGCTGGGGAAGCCCGTCCATTATAGACCTCCAGCCACTCACTCTGTATGGATGGTGACAGGTGCAGTGTAAGTGTGTGGGTGGGCGGGGTCAGTGAGGTAGGGATTAAATGGTGTTTGGGTGGGGAGGGGTTACCCTGGGTACACGGCACCCAGGAGGGCTCCTCGAAGGAGGTGGCATATGAGCTGTGTCATCGCCCCCCCACCCTATGGCTCCCTCAGGGTCCCCAGCCATGCTCTTCTGCTCCTTCTTAACCCAGCATGAATGCAACTATGTAATTGCAGCTCCCTCACTTGGGCCCCCCACTCAGAAGGAAGCATGTGCAAATCCACCAGCATTTTTACCATGTTTCTATTTTATGTCATGTGCCTGATCTGTGTGTGGGTGTGAGGGAGAGCAGGAGGGTCTGAGTCCTGCCTTCTGGGATTATCAGTGTCCCCACAGTGGTGGGAATGTGCTGAAGCCTCACCCAAAGGCCTCTTATGGGGCTTCCTGGAGGACTGGCTGAGGTCCCTGAAAGACCCTTCCTTCCAGCACCCCCTGCCTGTGCTGGGGGTATTCTGCTGTGAGACAGGGCTGGGCACCCCCCAAGAAGTCATAGGGGGTCCTCCTGCTTGGCCGTGGCACCTCCCCCAGGGACAGTTCTCCTCTCTGTGTAATCCCAGGGTCCCTTGAGGAAGCGGAGAGGTGCAGTTTCATGACGACTGGAGACTCTGAGCCATTGGAATGTTGAGGCAGAGAGTGACTTGTGACCTGCTTTGTAGGCTCAGTGCAGTAGCAATGAGGACCACTGAGACCTTGGCCAGCATGGGAGCCTGGGTCTGACTGGTCACATGGCCAGCCCTGGCCTTCCTGCCTGGTAAAAAAAAAAAACAGATCCCTGCAGGGGGTTCCCACTGTCCTGGCTTTATAGTCCCCTGGTGAGGATGCCAGGCTGGGACACCCCTGGCTTTGGTGTGACACCTTAGTACCTGCTGTAGGTCCCAAGTAGAGCCCCTGTACCCAGCCTCTGCCTTGGTTCTCTGCTCTGTCTCTCTCCTCATCTCTAAGTGTGAAGGTGTTAGTGGCCAGTGTTTGGGTTCCAATTGCAACTCTGTTTTTTACTAGCAGGGTGATGACACTGGGCAAGTCACTTAACCTCTGTGTGTCTCAGTTGCTTCATCTATAAAAAGAGGATGATTCTAGTGACTATGGTTGTTCTAGTTACTTGTGGCTGTTTTGTGCCAAAAATTAGTGGCATAATGTAATGATTTATGATGTTCATGGATTTTGTGGGTCAAGCATTTGGACAGGGTATAGTAGGGAAATTTGTCTCTGGTCCAGGATGTCTGGACCTTCAGCTGGAAGGCTCAGATGCTGGGGGCTGCAATCACTGGAAAGCTCTTTCACTTACATGCACCTGGCATTAGCAGAGGCTGTTGGCTGGAATCCCACATGTGATCTCTGCATGTGGTCTGGGCTTCCTCACAATATGGTGGCTGGGTTCCTGAGCAAGTGTCCCGTGAGAGCCAGGTGGGTGCTGTCTCCTTCTCCTGACCTGTTCTCAGAAGTCACACATTGCTTCCGCCATGTTCTATAGTCAGAACAGTCAATCACAAGCCCACCCAGCTCCAAGGGGATGGGAAATAGATTCCACCTTTCGAAGGAGATGTGTCAGGCTTCTGGAAGAGCACATGGGGCTAGAAATATTGCTGTGGCCGTGTTTGGAAAATACAACCTGCTGCAGGCATGGTAACAGAGCAGCCTTACAGAGTCAAAGAAGAAGCGTGAAGGTGAAGGGTGAAGCGTGGAGCCCAGTGCTCCCCACATAGTGAGCCATTCTCCCTTCTGCTCTCTATTCTGTCTCTCCGTGCCTCTGGGGAACAAATGTCTGTCTCTGTCTCTGGGGAGACAGGTTGTAGCTCAGCCCCCTCTCTGCCTCTGGGTGAGTGGGTCTGGGACTTGTCACTTACTGAATCTTCGCTGGGTGGGGGGAAGAGATGGAGAAAAGAATGAAGCAAGTTCAGGAGAGGTAACACACAGGTCCCATGAAACCACTACCACCTACCCAGATGGGTGGGAGGATATGGAGGCTACAGCTATTCACTGCCAGGCACAGAGGCGGGGGACATTTGGTCAGCCCACGGGTGTGTGTGTGCGTGTGTGGTAGCAGTTGCTAACATTAGACCAGGGTCTGTGCCTAGCACTTGATGTCAGTGATCTCATTCATTCCTCACAGCCGTCGTCAGGAGGTGGATGCCACCATTCTAATGAAGGAACTGGGAACTAGAGAGGTGCCAGGCAGGGAGAGGTGTACTCTCTGAAGGAGTGGGAGGCCAGTGGTTAAGGGGACAACAGTCAGGCTTCCCATGAGAAGCAGAGTGAGGACAAGCCAGAGGCCTGGTGTTTGGGTGTGCAGGGCCTCAGAGGAACAGACCCCCATTCCCAAGAGGCCCAGTGAAGCAGGACAACCTGATATGGGGTCGGGGAGGGTGACTGGGGCAGCAGTACTGGGAGTGGTCGGGAGAATGAGCCACTGTAGGCAGAATTAGCGATGGCTTGGGTGTTCATCCACCGGGCGCCCAGAATCCACTGTGGCGTGTGCAGGCAGGAAGTGATTGTTGATATTGCACCAGAAGGTCCTGGCTGGTGGTCCTGGTTTTTGCTCTTGAGGAGCCAAACGAGGATCCTGAATTGTTCTTAAGCTGCCCTGGACAGTCTAGACAGAGGGATTTCAGTAAGAGTTGAGGAACTATTTTTTTTTTTTTACCTGAATACTGAATAAATCCATGCCAAACTGCTGGCCAGCATCAAAGGGGGAAGTCACAGTTCACAGTTTGTGAAGACTCTCCTCCAGTTAGTGAAACAGGTTCTGGCTGTAGACTTTGGCTTCAAGGAATGAGACTTGACAGCCAAGTGTGGCCATTCTGGACAGCAACTCTCAGGTTGAGGGTATGTTTACCCTGGGATCTGGAAATCCTGCTTTGGGGTGTATATCCCAGGGAAATGTTCTGCAGGCCCCTAGGACTCATGTTAGAGGATGTTCATTAGGCACTGTTCATGGAGGCAGGGAGCTGGGGCTACCTAGGCGTCCAATACGGGGCACCGACGAGTGGCCTTGGGCACCTGCTATGGAATAGAAGCTGAAGCTGGAAAACAGCAAACTGGACACTCAGTGACATGGATGAGGCTTAAGAACTTGGTGCTGAAATTGCACTACTGGGTATTTACCACAAAGATACAAATGTAGGGATCCAAAGGGGTACGTGCACCCCAATGTTTATAGCAGCAGTGTCCACAATAGCCAAACTGTGGAAAGAGCCAAGATGTCCATCGACAGATGAATGGATAAAGAAGATGTGGTATATATACACAATGGAATATTATGCAGCCATCAAAAGGAATGAGATCTTGCCATTTGCAATGACGTGGATGGAACTGGAGGGTGTTCTGCTGAGTGAAATAAGTCAATCAGAGAAAGACATGTATCATATGACCTCACTGATATGAAGAATTCTTAATCTCAGGAAACAAACAGAGGGTTGTTGGAGTGGTAGGGGGTGGGAGGGATGGGGTGGCTGGGTGATAGACATTGGGGAGGGTATGTGCTATGGTGAGTGCTGTGAATTGTGCAAGACTGATGAATCACAGATCTGTACTTCTGAAACAAATAATGCAATATATGTTAAGGAAAAAAAAAGGAGAAGATAGCAGGAGGGGAAGAATGAAGGGGAGTAAGTCGGAGGGGGAGATGAACCATGAGAGATGATGGACTCTGAAAAACAAACTGAGGGTTCTAGAGGGGAGGGGGGTGGAGGGATGGGTTAGCCTGGTGATGGGTATTAAAGAGGGCACGTTCTGCGTGGAGCACTGGGTGTTATGCACAAACAATGAATCATGGAACACTACATCCAAAACTAATGATGTAATGTATGGTGATTAATATAACAATAAAAAATTATTAAAAAAAAAGAACTTGGTGCTGAGTGAAGAAAGTAAAACCAGAATGAGATGGATGGCCCGAAACCATCCAAAAATTTTGGTTTTATTTTATTTTATTTTTTATTTTTATTTTAAAAATTTATTTTGATTTTTTATTATGTTCAGTTAGCCACTGTATAGTACATCATTAGTTTTTTTTTTAAAAAGATTTTATTTATTTATTTGACAGAGAGAGAGAGACAGCAAGAGAGGGAATACAAGCAGGGGGAGTGGGAGAGGGAGAAGGAGGCCTCCCGCTGAGCAGGGAGCCTGATGTGGGGGCTCAATCCCAGGACCCCGGAATCATGACCTGAGCCGAAGGCAGACGCTTAACGATTGAGCCACCCAGGTGCCTCTGAAACCCTCAATTTGTTTCCTGTGGTCCATAGTGTCTCATGGTTTGTCTCCCTCTCTGATTTCTCCCCCTTCAGATTTCCCTCCCTTCCCCTATGGCCCTCCATGCTATTGCTTATGTTCCACATATGAGTGAAACCATATGATATTTGTCTTTCTCTTCTTGACTTACTTCACTTAGCATAATCCCCGCTAGTTCCATCCATGTCGATGCAAATGGTGGGTATTCATCCTTCCTGATGGCTGAATAATATACCATTGTATGTATGAATCACATCTTTATCCATTCATCTGTTGAAAGACATCTCGGCTAAACATATGCATACAAAGCAAGCAGATGTACCTTATAATCACAGGGATGCAGGGATGTCCACTGAAGGATTGTTTTTGAGGTGTGTGAACAGGTGATGGAATTGAAAGCACCAAATAAAGAAATGACAAGTTTTGTTGGGGGGGGGGTTTCCTGGACCAATGAACTCAACTCACAGGACCTGAGGGAACCTCCAAAGACAAAACAAAACAGAGCAAAATGGAAGACAGAAAACCCGAGATAGCATGTTGGGGCAGGGTTAGGAGAGAATGACATTAACACAGGTGCAGCGGTGGCTGAGGCAGGGGTCAAGTCTGCCAGTGCCAGGGTTGGGAAGGAAGGGTTTATCTGTATCTTGAAGGAAGCTGAGAGGGTGCAGGTGCCCGGACAGGTGGATGGGAGGTTGGGTGGGCATCGAGAGATCACCGTGTGCACCATTTTGCTGGCCCAAGGGAGCACCTGCTGTTTGGGCATTGGAAGTCGTTTGCAATGGCTGGGGCACAGAGTGTGAGCTGTGGAGGACTGGGAGAGGCTGGAAGCCAGCCAGGAGCCGGGTCTGGTATATCACACCAGGGTCTGGACTTGACTATAGCTAAAGGGGAGATGGAGAAAGTTTGAAAGCAGGGAAGCCACTGAATCAGATTTCAAAGCTTCCTCCTTTTCTTTCAAAAGCACCAGCAACGTCTGCATTCTTCACACACTGACATCCAGATTTGACACCCATTCAAGGACATCATGCCTCCGCTTCAAACACTCTATTTCTACAGTAGTTGCTTATTAGTGCTTGCATGGGGTCCTTTCTGGAGTTGGACAGGCCCCCAGAAAAATTCTCTCCTCAATCATTAAGGTTTTGACTCACATTGTTCTTCGTCTCCATTGTTTTATGCAGAGTCCTCTTATTTTTTCAGTTTTCAAAATGCATTTGTCATTTAATTGTTTTATTTCTTAGAACTCTATCATGAGCACCTCTCAAGAGCTGTGTGGATTTTTTTTTTTTAATAAAGGAAATGTTAGTAGAAGCAATTATGGGCGAGCTCGTGCTTGTTATTGCTTCATCCTACCTTTCCTCAGCATTACCTGTATGGGCAGGTGTCTCATCTTTTTTTCTTCTAATTTTGGAGGTAAGCTTTCTGACTTTTTGCCTACATATGGGTCGCTCATTGCTGAGAGTGGGGGAGAGGTTCAGACACCTGTCTCTGGGATGCAGCTCTCTTGTGTGGTGCCATCTCCCCTACCCTGGTCCCTTCACTTCCCACTGCTGATGTTCTGAAAAGCCTGGTCTTCCCCGGGCCCATGTGCTATGCTCTGGTTGAAGAATAAAGACACAGAATGGGGTGGGGGGCAGAGGAGAGCACCATTCTGAGACCCATCTCCCATGCCTACCTCTCCCTTCCCACCCACCAGCCAGCCTCCTGCCTCTCTGTGCTCATCTTAAGAAAAAAAACAAAAAGCTTTATTGAGATATAGTTCACATATCATGCAACTCACCCATTTAAACTGTGCAATTCAGTGGCTTTTGGCGTACTCACAGATATGTGCGGCCATCACCACACCCCATCTTAGAGCATCTTCATCATCTTCAAGAGGAAACCCCATACTTTCTAGCTATCATCTCTTCCTGCATCTCCCCAAGTCTAAAGCAACCACTACACGACTCTGTACCTATAGGTTTCCTTATTCTGGACTTTGTAATGAATGGAATCACATACTATGAGGTCTTCAGTGACTGGCTTCCTTCACTTTGCATAACATTTTCAGATTCACCTTGTAGCAGGTCTCATTCCTTTTAATGGCTGAATAATATTTCGTTGTAAGGTTAGATCTTTTAATTTTTTATTGTTATGTTAATCACCATATATTACATAATTTGTTTTGGTGTAGTGCTCCATGATTCATTGTTTGTTCATAACACCCAGTGCTCCATGCAGAATGTGCCCTCTTTAATACCCATCACCAGGCTAACCCATCCCTCTACCCTCCTCCCCTCTAGAAACCTCAGTTTGTTTTTCAGAGTCCATCATCTCTCCTGGTTCGTCTCCCCCTCTGACTTACTCCCCTTCATTCTTCCTCTACTGCTATCTTCTTCTTTTTTTTTTTTCGTTGTAAGGTTAGATCACATTTTGTTTATCCATTCATCTGTTGATGGACATTTGGGTTGTTTCTACCTTTTGGCTATTCTGAATAATGTTACTAGAAACCTTTGTGTACCAGTTTTTGCATGGACATATGTTTTCATTTCTCTTGGGTGTACACCTACGAATGAAATCGCTGGGTCATATGGTAACTCTATATGGAATCCTTTGAGGAATTTGTAGACTGTTTTCCACAAAGTGGTTGCACCATTTTTCTTTCCCATGAATGGGTATATGGATGTTCTGAAATTTTTTTTAAGATTTATTTATTTATTTATTTATTTAACAGAGGGAGACAAAGTGAGAGGAGGAACACAAGCAGGGGGAGTGGAAGAGGGAGAAGCAGGCTTCCTGCCAAGCAGGGAGCCGGATACGGGGCTCAATCCCAGAACCCCCCTGGGATCATGACCTGAGCTGAAGGCACTTAACGACTGAGCCACCCAGGTGCCCCTGGGTGTTCTGACTTCTTGACATCCTTGCTAAGACTTACTATCTGACTTTTTGATGGTAGCCATCCTAGTGGGTGTAAAGTAGTGTATCACCATGGTTTTGATTTGCATTCCTTGATGGCTGCATTTCCCTAATGTTGTCTGTGCTCATCTTGGCACTGCCCCAGCTTCTATCTCCTTTCTAGTGTAGTGGAGCAGACAGTGATAAGATGAGCCTTGTCTCCTAGGAGCTAAGCCTCTTCCCCCAAATGTATGTGTTCCAGGGGCTTCTGACAGTTGCTGATGGGGGTGTGCAGGCCAGAGCCCTATGGGCCTCCTGCTGCCCCAAGCAAAATGGCTCTGGGCATTGAGTTGACACCAGAGAGTGGTTCCCATGTCGTATAAGCCATGCTGTGGATTGTGCAGCCTGTGGCCTCTGGCATTGGTAAGATTTTGGGGCGATGGAGGTGGGAAAGAGGCTGTGCTTCCTTTGGGAAGGTGATCTCTTGACTTCTTACCTGCTAAGCTCTTTGTCAGTTTCCTACTTCCTCTACTGGCTTTCCCCCCAAATCCTTAGGGCTAACAAACTTGCCTGGGATATGTGGACTTGATTTGATGATGTCTGGTTTCAGGACGTCTCTCTGCCTCTGTCTTCTTATCTATAAAATGGGGATAATGGTACCTGCCTTACAGCTTTGTTGTGAACTTAAATAATTTGGGCAAAGCTGATACCTGTGTCTTCGAGAAGAATATGTTTCTGATGTGTAAGTTGAATTGGAGGGAATGTATAGCTGGTTGACAGACCAGATGAGAAGCTAGTCCTGGTCCAGGACTATTCTAAAGATAGTTAACATTTACTGAGCTGTTACTCTGTTCCAGGCCCTGTGCCAAGTGCTTTACGTTTGTTCACCCCTTTATTTCCTATGAGGTAAGAATGGTTACTATTACTCTATTTTACAGATGAAGAAGCTGGGGATGAGAGTGATTTAGCAACATGCCCAAGGGCACATGGTTAGTACATGATGGAGATGGGATTTGAATCTGCATGACTCCAGAATCTATGCCCTTCACCACACCCTCATATTGAATTAGATTAATAGCATACAAGCGGGTAGAGCTTCCCCACAGGAGGTCAGAAAGTTGGGTCCAGAGCCCAGAAGAGAGACTAGGTTAGAGGAAGAGATATGAGGTCAACCACATGGAGGTAGTGGTTGAGAGAGTTATGGGGAGTCCTCACCCCAGATATTTAAGTGGGGTGTTTTATGACCCAAAAGTATGCAGCCAGAGAGAAGGGACAGCTCGTTAGGTCAAGCAAGCAGCCTCAGACAGGAAGAAAAATGAGAGATGGGGACAAAGGCTGTCCTCTGTTGGAGGTTTTATATTTTGGGACTGACTTTCATGAAGCCTTGGGGTATGATCCAAATATTATATTGCCATTAAATGAAGAAAAGATCAGCAGATTTCTCTTGTTGTTCTTAGGCCATTCTCTGAAGTATCTCTTGCCACTCTTCCCCTTTTCCTAAGTAGAGCTTCACATTAGGAAGTGGCTAGGAGATGAAAAAGGAAGTAGGTGAGAGGCAGAAACACAAAGGAAACTTGATCAAGTAGCAAGTGGACACCGCAGGCTTTGTCACAAGCATCTGGATTTGCTGGGGCACCAGACAGAGAGACAAGACCATGTGGCTGTCCCCAGTTCTGCTCCTTCTCTGCCTCTCAGGTGAGTGGGGCTGGGGCTTTGGGCACTTGGTATTGGAATAGTGGGTAGAAGGTCTGTCCTGGGTTCAAGCCAGAGGAGAAGTCTCAGCAGAAACAGGAAGGACACGTCCATTCATCCATCTGTATATCCTTCTATCCCCTCAGACATTCATCTACAAATCCTACATACACTTACTGAGCACCAGCTGTGTGCCAGGACCAGCTGTGTGCCAGGAGAGCAACTTCTGCACACAGAGACTCATGGTTGAATGAGGGAGCCAAGTCACTGTGACACAGCGTAGAACTTTCTGTAGAAGAGATTTGTTCATGTGGTATGGAGGTGCATGACAGAGGTCCCAAACACTTCTCTTGACGCAATGCAAGTCCTCACCGAGGCTTCACTGGACTTTGGTCTTGATGGATGAATGAGTTGGCTGAGTGGAAAGTGTGAATAGCTTATGCAAAAGTGTGGATCTCTTTAAAGATCATGGAAAGTTCAGGAATTAGCAATAGTTCCGTTTTGTCAGAGCTTAGTTTAAAGGGGTTGGAAAGGTTTCTTAGAAGGAATTAAAGAAGGGTCTAAAAAAGCATCCTCAGTATCCACCTTAAACCCCCGCTAGAACAAGGTGTGGTGTAGTCAGGTAAATAAAATTGTCCATTGAAGGTTGGAGTTTAGGAAGAGAAAGTCTTTTTTTTTAAATTTTTTATTGTTATGTTAATCACCATACATTACACCATTAGTTTTTGATGTAGTGTTCCATGATTCATTGTTTGTGCATAACACCCAGTGCTCCACACAGAATGTGCCCTTTTTAATACCCATCACCAGGCTAAACCATCCCCCCGCCCCCCTCCCCTCTAGAATCCTCAGTTTGTTTTTCAGGGTCTATCGTCTCTCGTGGTTCATCTCCCCCTCCGACTTACTAGGAAGAGAAAGTCTTAAAAAAATAAAAGACATTCAACATGCATGAGAGCCCATTCTCTGTGGGAAGTAAGTTCAGGGTAAAAATTAGAGGGTATTCTTCATGTTTGTAGAATAATTTTTATGTTGGGTGAGACATAGAACCTGCCCAACATAATGATGGACTGTTCCAGAATAGTGGGTGGAAAGGCAGAGATTTAAAGAAAGAAGACCAGTTGGGTGACACTGGCCAAAACGTAATTTTTTTCTCAGTAACACAAGAGAGTGGATGGGATGATCTTCAAGTTCCCCCAGGGCCCTCATAACTGAGATCTTAGACTCAGAAGACATTTAAAAGAGATGTATCTCATTACACATGGGAGGTGCTCAAAATGTCTTAAATGAGGATGACGATGATAATGGATATTTTCTTTTTTTTGATAATGGACTTTTTCCTGAATCACCATAATTTAGGAAATGGGCACCCAAAGCAGTAGTGGCTAAAGCTGGCTTGCACCCGCTCACAAGAGCTGATTATGGTCTTATTTTCCCAACCCTACATCCAGTGACAGCATGTTGTTAGCCTGAAATTAGTTATAGTGAGAGTATTTACACCACAGAAACCAGGAAACACTACGAACCATGACTTCTCCTTGCACCTCGCCTTGCTCCCTGCCCAGAGCTGGTTTACCAGCATATCACTGCTACCTCAACATCTGCTTGCTTAACTCTGATAAAATTGCCTAAATGCCCTAGCTTGGGTGCAATTAAACTGGAGATGGAAACTTCTTCCTACCCCTTCACGTGCACTGACTGATCTCTCCAACCCCACAGGTTCAGCTTTCCATCCATTTACAGCTAGAGTTCCTCCTGGGTCCAGATGAAAGCTTTGGAGTCACTTGTAAAGACTGAAATTTTGGTTCTTCTTCTTCTTTTTTTTTTTTTCCATCCCAGCTTCTGGCTTAGCTCCTTCCTCTCTGTTCCAGCATTCTCCCACCCACCATACCCATTGGAATTACAAACACCATTTGGAAAAATGTCACCACTTTACATATATGGAGAGTTGTATGGCTAGCCTGAGAAGGGAAGGGGGAAAGGTGGTAAAGAAAGATGGCAAGACCCTGGGGATGGTGATGGGGTTGCGGGTGGTCATTTTGTGCCCCAAACCTGTGTCAAGGAGCCTGTGAGGGTCTCCTTGGGACCCAGCCCTTCCTAACAGTGTATTGTTCCTCCCTCGAGAGTAGTCTGGATGAGGGCCAGGGGTTTACTTTTCCTCTCTTGAGAACACCCAGAGAGTGGAGTAAACAAGAAGTTGTGCTCCTACAGAAAAAGTTTGAGTTGCAGAAAACCTGCATGCAGAGCCTCACTCCAAAGTGAAGTGTTTTTATACGTCACTGAATCTCATGCCTGCAAAGGCTAAAGACAGGGCAGGACAGCTAGCTCACTCTGCTCCTCCAGCTTTGTTCTGATTCTCCCTGTCCCCAAAGGGCAGGATCTTTGTGTGGTTACTCAGTGTTTCTGGGCTCACAGGGCACAGGTCTCTACCTCTCTTGTTGGCCATAGTCTCCAGACCATCTGGCTTAGGTTCTAAGCTCAGATGTCCCTCCAGGCCCCCATCCCTGAGCCCGGAACCGTCCACACCTCCCTGGCAATTTTCCCCTTGGTCTTCAGGCAGACAGCTGCTGTAGGGGCTATTGGGATGGAGTCCTGGGATGTGGCTTGTATTTTCCAGGCTCTTTGTCCCTGATGGGCCCCAGCTCTGTGACGGGCACCTTGGGTGGCTCTCTGAGTGTGCCGTGTCAGTACAAGGAGGGATACCAGAGGCATAACAAATACTGGTGCCGAGGAGAGTACAGCATAACATGTGAGAAGATTGTGGAGACCAAGGGAGAAGAGAAAGAAGAGAGGAGTGGGTGTGTGTCTATCAGAGACCATGCTGATAACTTCACCTTTATAGTGACCATGGAGAACCTTACTACAGACTATGCTGGATCCTACTGGTGTAGAATTCAGAGAATATGGTTACCTGACCCTTTAGTCCAGGTTAACGTGTCTGTTTCTGCAGGTAAGAAATTCTCTCACTCCAGCAGCGAAGCTGATGGGTCTTGTCTCTGGGTCTTGTCTAGTCCTCTGTCCCAGTGGTGTTGGGAAGAGCCTATGATGAGGGCAGGGTGAGAGGCAGCTGACTTCTCAGCCTTGGCATGGATGGGGGTGTGTAGCTGAAGGTACCCTCACTCTCACAGGGCCTGGGCCTCACTCCATTGCCCGGGAGGCCCCTCCATGCTGGACCAAAACTATTTCCACCATGCCCTTTGGAAACCTGTACCAAAGAAAATAAACTCTTCATACATACATCTTCAGCTTCCTCACAGAATATTCTCTCCACTATACTGTCCTGAAATTGGCTTCATTCCTCTCATTTCAAAAAATAGTCTTCTTGAGTGGAAGCTGCTCTTTCTTCTACCCCCATGTGCTATAGGATCATGAAGCTATGTCCAAATTCTCCCAGCTCCCATCACAACTTCCAACCTATTATTGTCCCATCTGCTTCCTTTAACATTTGTGTCACATGGCCACATGCATCCCCTTCTTCTCCTTGGCAAGGCCTTCCATTGGCTTCTAGGTTACTCCCTGACACCCCTAATCCCTGTCATCGTCTCGGGAGTTTTTAATGAGTAACTGTCTCAGCTTCCAGGACCTTCTCAACTGCAGTGGCCTGCACTTCCACTCTCCAGAATCCCACTCCATGGCAACATTGCACATCTTGCTGTCACCCCAAAGTGGTCCATGTCCAGAACCCTACCCTCAGGCATTGTCCTTTCAGACAATTTTCTGTGCATCAGCCTTCCCACACCCTCACCCCTGCTGGCCCTGTTCTCAATCTCACATATGCCTCCAGTCCTTGGATCCCTCTCTCCATTCTCTCCCCATTTATTGCCTACCCCTCCCTTGCCCTGATCTCACTTCCTTCCTAAGCCAGGCCCAACTCTCATGGAAGACTATGTTTTCTTCACTTACCATGCACCATTTCCCTACCCAGCTCTCAAAACCCTCATCCCTGGATCCATCTTAAAATTAGAGTGAGCAATCATTGGGGTTTGTGTAGGACTGAGAAGTTTCTTGGGATGTGGGGCTTTCCATGCTAAAACTGGATAACATCCCAGGCAAGCTAGGGCGAATTGGTCTCCTACCTAAAATCTCTCTGCTGCAGTAGTGCTGGAGAAGTCACAGACGGCGCCTATGGGTGTCAGTACAAGTTCATGGTTTCTAATATGACTCTACCATTCTTCTATCTTACCAAGGGCACATGGGATATCAGACGTGAAATCTCTCAATTTCTTTTCTTCTCCCCCTACAAACTTCTGCAATGCCTAACTCATTCTTCCCCCTTTCCCTTCTAGGTTGAGGGTGGTTTCCCTCCACTTGTTCAAGAACAATCATCTTGAGGCTGGCTCCTCACCCTGGAGCTCCTTGCCTTCCCATCCCCTTGAACCAAATTCCCTTCTTGCTCATCTGTATCTTCCTCCATCAATTATCCACACTCTCTCTTCACCCCAGTCTAGAAAAATGCTGGGTTCTCTCATGTCCTCCCTGTGGCCTCCTCTAGGTGTCACCATTCCTCATTTCTCACCTTCTTGCCTGGATGGTAGCTGAGGTCTGCGTCCTCTGTGCTCTTGCTGTATCTGATGGGAGTTCTGCCCCTGTGTCCACTCTCTACTGACGTGAATCCATCTACTTAGACGCCTCTGCCCTGTGTGAGGGCAGGGATGGTGCCACATCCATCAATGAATCCCCAGTGGCAAAGACATCAAGGACCATGGTCAGATTAAACAGCCTGTCCTGGGAGCACTGGGAGGGCTAAGCCTCTGGGAGGCTTGCTTTTTTTGGGGGCAGTCATGAGGTTGGGGCAGAGACACAGGTTACACCAATAGCCTGGACACCCGAGGTTTAGCTCCTGCGCAGCAGGGAGTTAAAGTGGCCTTAGTTTCCATCTGAAGGGTGCTGTGAGCCCCCTCCCACAGTCTCTTTCAGGCTTCTGGGCTACAGGTGAAGTCATCTTTTCCAGACTTGCCCCTGTTCCTCTTCCCTCTGGGGCTCCTCCTCGGCTGGAGAAGCCTGTGAGAGACCCCTGCTCTCACCCTAGGCAGAGTCAGACTTGGGATGGAAAGAAAGATCTGGCACTTATTAGAGGTGGCTCGTATGGCCAGTTATGGAAGCGTCTCATTTGGTCCCTGAGAGGCTCACTCCATCCTGGAAGTGAACTGGGACTAGCTTCAGAGCATCTCTCAAGTCCCTTCTGCAAGTGGGCAATCGTGTGTAACGTTGGGTCCAACTGGGCACTTAGTGCATGGCTGGGGAGAGAGCAAGCGCCTGATATGTGATTTGTCTCCAGCACCAAATAAAACAACAGAGAGGACCACATGTCAAGCTGTACCTGCTGCCTTTCTGGGGCTGAACGGCAAGCAGAACCCCAGCACCGAGGAGGTGTTGACCTACTGCTCAGGGTAAGGGCCCACAGCCTAGAGCCCACAGAAGAGGGGGTTTGGCAGCCTTATGGGACCTTGTGGTGGGGGCTGGCAACACACCATGACCTTTTTACCTCACTGTTGGGTTTTCTTCTTGTTCTGGTCCTGATTTTTACATTCTCCATGGCTGCATGGGGATTCCACGTGGAAAGTATCACTTGTTTTGGGAATGCTTTCCCACATGGGGCAGCTGCAGGGGAACAGGAGGCTGGTTCAGGTGAACATGCAGCTCCTCCCATGCCCATCCCTCCCCCTCCCCTTCCCCACCTGGTTCTGGACTCTGGCTTCTGATTCTGTGGCCCTAACTTGGGCTTACCTACAAAGGTCTTTGCTGTACCAGAGATCCCGGAGCTCGTTGTGGGGTACAGAGAAAGATGGGCTGTCTCCAGGCTGTTTTCCTCCTCCCAAGATCCCCAGAAAGGGCTGCCATGTTGTCGTCTGGCCCTGCAGGGCCGAGGATAAGGGTCAGGGCTTTAAAGTGAGAGTGAGGGTGGCTTTCAAGAAGTCAGTTGATAAGGAGAAATGTGAGAGGAAAAAGACAGAGAGGAAGCTTCTGGAAAGCAGGCACTGCTGGGCCCCTCTTCTCTTTGCCCCATCACCTCTCCTTAACAGGATTCCCGGGGGCAGTTCATGGTCAAGGGAGGGGAGGTGATGGGGTCCCAGAGAGGGGCTGCCCGGGCAAGTGTCCTTTCCAGGTTTGATCCTGAGATATGAGGGCTCTAGAGTCAGGGCACAGGGACTGGTTGGGAGACAAGGGTCCCGGGCTTCCCCCTGAGGAGCCAGTCATTTCCTGTCTCTATGTTCCCCCACAGGTCCTTGCTCAGCAGTGTCCACTTCTGGCTCCTGATCTTCCTGAAGCTTCCCCTGTTCTTGACATTGGTGGGTGCTCTCCTCTGGGTGAAGAGGCCTCAGACGAGCTGTGGAGGAAATAAGCCTAATGAGGATAATCCACAATGTAGTACACTGTCCCCAGGAATGCCCTGTCCAAGAATGTAGCCCTTCAGACTGGACAAGAGAGACCTTCAGACTCTGGACTCCAGGGCAGGGGGGCAGCAGTGCCTGGATTCTGGAGGGACCCAGGTCTTTTTGAGGGTATTGTTCCAGTGCCTGGAGGGAGAATCTTGGGTCTTAGAGGACACTTGCTCTGAGTCCTCAGGTGCAGGAAGGATGAGTCTCCTGGGTTCATGCTCTGGGTCCTCCTTTCTCTGCCACAGATCCTTTAGCTCCTTGCCCTCATGCCTACCTCCCAAGCGCAAGAATTCTCTGGAAGTTGCTGGGAAGCCTGGCCCTTTATGCTTCTCCTTTCCACAAAAGCTTCTCAGTTCAGTGTTCCCCAGGGCAATAACCACCTCTTTCCAGCAGCCAGGAGGCTCCGTGAGGACTTGCCCCTCACAACCTCCATCCTTGGGCTCAGAGGGCTTCAACCTCACTTGTGTCCCTGAGACCAGGGAGTGTATGGCTGGGCTCAGCATCTCTCTGCCTGGGCCAGCTATGACTGAGAAACCTCAGGTTAAAGCTCTGGCGCTGATTGGAGCAGTAGTGGGATGATGTAGTAGGTGCACCGAACATCACTCCTGGAATTCCCCAACTGGGAGGGCCTCCTGTGCACAGAGCTGATGGATGGTCCACTTCAGTAGAAGTCTGGCTGAAGACACATGTCAACAGCTGGCCCTTTCCACAGGACAAGCAGACATAGTTTTCCAAAGAAGGGCACAGGACCCAGAGGTGAAGAAATACTTCCCCATTGGGATGGCATGATGCCACAGGCACCACGGGACATACCAGCCCCAGAAAGGACTCAGTTGGTTTCAAATGCTTGTCAATGGCTCCCTTCCGGAAGTGCGCAGGGCCGTACAGAGTCTGTCACAAGCACGCGTCCCCGGCTCCACTCAGCTCCTTGTGTCTAGACCAGCCCTCTCATCTCTGCCACGCGAAGCCTTCCCTGAGCTCATGATGCCAGTTTCTAGAAAACGCTCAGCTCCTGAACGCTGTGTTTGCTGGCCGGGCGGCCACGCTCAGAACCCAAGTCCCAGCATGGCTTCTGCTAGGGCAGGGCCCCTCGTGGTCCCTTGAGGAGAACTGGCACTGGCCCAGGACTCTGCAGAAGGAGAAATTTAACCAAAGAGGCACATATGGACCGTATGATAAAACACACATAGGGCGATGTAGGAAACAAAATGCTGGGCAAGAGAGAAGCTTATGATGTACTTTATTCTTTCTCAAACTTAATTTTAAGTATTCTAGTTTCTTTACCTTTCCATGTAAATTTTAAACTTTTTATTTATTTATTTATTCATGAGAGACAGAGAGAGAGAGAGAGAGAGAAAGGCAGCGGGAGAAGCAGGCTCCCAAGGAGCAGGGAGCCCGATGCGGGACTCGATCCCAGGACCCTGGGATCATGACCTGAGCCGAAGGCAGACGCTTAACCATCTGAGCCACCCAGGCACCCTCCATGTAAATTTTAGAGTGAGTTTGTCTTTATCTACCAAAACAGCCTTGCTGGGATTTTGATAGGAATCATTTTAAACTTATAGATCGTATTGGGGTAATTGACATCTTTCCGGTATTGATAATGTGGTACCTCTCACAATTTATTTAAATATTCCCTGGCTTCGGTCACCCAAGTTTTGTAAATTTTAGTATATGGATGCTGCACATGTTCTGTTAGATTTATACCAGGTGTTTCTTCTTCTTGTCCAGCAGCTGTGAATAGCACTGTTTCAATTCAGTTTCTACATGCTCGTTGCTAGTATAGAAATAGCACTGTGTGTGTGTGTGTGTGTGTGTGTGTGTGTACGTGTATATGTGTATGTTTATGTGTGTATGTATGTGTATATGTGTATTGATCTTTTATCCTGTGACTTGTTAAACTCATTTTTTAGTTCTGGCAGTTGGGTTTTTTTTTGTTGTTGTTGTTTTGTTTTGTTTTGGTTTTTTTTGTAGGTTCCCTGAGATTTTCTACACAATTATGTCATCTGCACAGAGGGACAATTTTATTTCTTCCTTTCTAATCCGTGTGCTTTAATGGTATCCTGGAAGCCCTAGGAAGCTGCAGGAAGGTCTTAAACACTCTCCATGCAGGACCCGCTGTTTCCTGGCATTTCTGCTTTTAAAAGAGAAACCAGAAGTGAAATTGCTCATATTTACATGTAGGCAACAAACTCCATTTAAAAAATATTGTGACCTGAACAAAACATTCATAAGTTCATGCAATTATGGATGCAGTCTGTGATCTGTGAGTAAAGCAGAGAAATTGCAGAACATCGTTGTGTCTGCCTAGTATTTACACCTGGGGCCATATGGTGCCCTGCAGGCTTGGGAACTGACCTTTGAAGTACACAGATGCACTTGCAGGGACGCCGTGTGGGCCAGCCCCAGGCTGGCTCCGGGGCAGATCCAAGTCTGTTCCCTGGCCTTATGACGGGCCAGGGGGCTCAGCCCTTCCGGGCTCCTCATTCTTTAATGTGATGTGAAGACACTAGATTAATATTATTCCATGTGGCAGTTAAAAAACAGGACTGCAAATTTCTTGACACTCCTTTTATTAAGAGTTGGGATTATGTCCCCTCCCCTTGAGTCTGGGTGGGCTGTGGCCACTGCAGCCAGTAGCCCAGAGCAGAGCTTCCCAAATGTTATTCCATAATTATCCTCCTAAGGAGACTGTTTACTCTTCCTAGAAGTGCACCCCCGCCCCTCCGCACTATGACATTTTAATGCCAAAGATATACTGTATATGTCCATGTTCTATTGATCAGTTGATCTTCTACCAATAGATCATCTATGTTTTATATACGAAAAGAGTAGCATTTTTTCACCCTCCAAGAACCAATGTTTGTCCCTGTTGGAAGGCCCAGATAGAGCCTGGTGACAGTGACCCTGTGTGACGTCCGAGGCCAGGCCAGGAGGAACCCCGTAGCCCCTTCCTCAGTCTCTAGAAACGCTGGCTCTGGGGGCTTTCCCACTCAGAACCCGGTGGCCACAGGGAGAGGCTACCTGTAGGGTCTCGGGTCAACAGTCAGGACTGAGTTCCTGGTTGGTTCACCCTGGCTCATGTTCCAGACACGTGGGCAAAGAAACTTCCGGATGACAGTGGCACTGAGCCATGTGAGTCACCCCACCAGCATATGTCTTTCCAACTGAGGCCCCAGACATGATGGAGCAGAGACAGGCCGTCCTTGTCTCAACCAGCTGGAACTCCTGACCACAGAATCTGTGACATGACAAAGTAAGGAAAATCTAAGCATGGATAACGGGACCGTTCGGCCTCTATCCGTTCTAGGGTCGGACAAGACAGTAAAGAGGAACATGCTGCCTCTGCCGTGGGCACGGCGGCTGTGGGGAGGGTGCTGGCTGCTGCCAAGGGCCGCTCTGTGACTCAGCCCTGCGGCGGGGACAGCGGGCCCGAGCTCCCACGCGGTAACACGCAGGCTGCTGGGCCTTGAGGTCTCGCCCTTTCCTGACGCGAGACCCAGAACCGCGTGGGCTCAGGTGTCAGCAAGTGGCAGAGCTGTTCCCCACCAGAAGCCACCGCTGTGGCAGAATGCCCCCCCACCCTGCCCCGACACACCCACTTTGGCGAAGCCCTGACCTCTTTCAAAGGAAAACTCGAGCCAAAAACGAACCAGCGCCTTTTCTAACGGGCTCAAGGAGGGGAACAGAGAGACAGCAAAAGGTGGCTGGTGAATTTGCTTCAGAGAGGAAATGCTCCAGGACACAGAGCAAGAGGTCAGATAGGTCCGCTCAGTCTCAGAGAAATGACAGACAATGACCTCACTAAAAAGGAGCTCAGAAAAGAGATATAGTTCCCCAAAAGTGGTTCAAAAAATATGGACACAAAAAAGAGCAGAGCCCAGGAAGAACGTAAGTAGAAGAGAAACCCGCCCCCCCCCAACAAAACCCCAATGTTTTATTGGGAGGAAATATGTATACGTTTGAAAATTAAAATAGAAAAAGACTTGTGTTATTTTTTGATGTGTGAGTGGGAGGAAGATAAACATGAAGGGCCTGGCATTCTGGCTTGTCCTTGCTCTGCTGGGCGTGGGGGAGGGTGGGAGGGTGGAAAGACCAAACTTTAGGTCAAACCAAGAGGGGATGATGGTGGTCTGAGCTGGCAGGGGGATGGACAGCATCACAGGCATGATGGGGACAGATCTGAGCCGCTCCTTTGTCCTGTCTGGATGGAGAAGTCCCGACTGTCCCTGGAGCCCTGCACCTGCAGGACCAGGGTGGCTAAGGGACAAATGGAGGGACAGAAATGAACTGTTCTTGTGACCACCGTCTGAGTCCCCTGTCCTTGGAGGCCACTGCTGTAGATACAGGGACACATGGATATTTACATTGTTTCAAAGCCCCTCCCCACAAAACACTTATAACTTACAGGGGAAAAAGAGTAACTTCATTTAGTTTTGACAAATTTATAGTCAGATATCCATATCCCTAAAGATCTTGATTGCAATGACAGTAACCCAAGTATTCCTGCTTAAAAAGGCTCATTCAACTGTACACCTAGCTTGTGAAGACTTTCTTTTTTAAAAATTTTTTAAATTTTCTTTTTTTTTAAAGATTTTATTTATTTATTTTTCACAGAGAGAGAACATAAGCAGGAGGAGCGGGAGAGAGAGAAGAAAGCTTCACACTGAGTAGGGAGTCCAATGTGGGGCTCGATCTCACGACCTGAGCTGGAGGCAGATGCTTAACGACTGAGCCACCCAGGAACCCCTTGTGAAGACTTTCTAATATGTGAGGTATATATATACCATGATACTCTTTTTTCAAAAAATACAGAAATTAGGGGTACCTGGGTGGCTCAGACAGTTAAGCGTTGGATTCCTCATTTCAGTTCAGGTCATGATCTCAGGGTCATGAGATCGGGACCTGCATCAGGCTCCATGCTGGGCGTGGAGTCTGCTTGCGATTCTCACCCTCCATCTGTCCTTCCCCTCCAGTGGCATGCTCTCTCTCTCTAATAAAAAAAAATTAAAAAATACAAACAGCGAAAATAACTTCCAAACCCAAGTCCTTATGCTTTTCTTTATCCACTCCTGGCCATCAGTGAAATTTCACATCTATATGAGGGGAGCCCTCGTTGGGAACTCTTTGAGGGGATTAAAAGGCAACATCTAGGTCTCTCCCTTCTGTTGTCTTCCACCTCCCAGTTGCCAGACACATTATGATTCTAGCATTCAATTTAGAGTCACTTTGGACCCTCTAGGATGGAAGGGTCGTCCTCTCACATACAAAAGACTGAAATAGTGTCCCAAAGAAATAATCTCAAAGGAGCCCAGGAAAGCCATAGATTTAATAGGAAATGTATTGAGCAAACAGATGGGATGCGGGTCAGAGATGGTCCAACCTTGTCTTCTATCTTACGTTCAGGCGATTCTTACTCCAGGAGGAGGTGGAATCAGCAGACCTCTGTACACCTGGCCCATCGTGGGTCTTTGACCATGTAGAACACTCGGAAGCTTTTTGGTTTAATTCCAGCTTTATAGTTACTGGATGGTCTGGATTTTAAAACCCATCATTGGCAGAGTCTTGAACGCTGTAATAGTCCATTATCCTTGGCAGAACCACTCCAGGATCATAAAGAAAAGAGGCATCAGGAGGATCCACACAGGAGGCTTCTTGGCTGCTACAGTGGAGGCCTTATCTTATAGTTTTGGGTGCAATTGTAAATGGGATCGACTCCTTGATTTGTCTGTCTTCTGTCTTGTTGTTGGTGTATAGGAATGCCACTGATTTCTGTGCATTGATTTTATATCCTGCTACTTGACTGAATTCCTGTATGAGTTCTAGCAGTTGTGGAGTGGAGTCTTTTGGGTTTTCTACATACAGTATCATATCATCTGCAAAGAGTGAGAGTTTGACTTCGTCTTTGCTGATTTGGATGCCTTTGATTTCTTTTTGTTGTCTGATTGCTGTGGCTAGGACTTCTAATACTATGTTGAATAGCAGTGGTGATAGTGACATCCCTGCCGTGTTCCTGACCTTAGGGGAAAAGCTCTCAGCTTTTCCCCATTGAGAATGATATTCGCTGTAGGTTTTTCATAGATGGCTTTTATGATATTGAGGTATGTACCCTCTATCCCTCTACTCTGAAGAGTTTTGATCAAGAAAGGATGCTGTACTTTGTCAAATGCTTTTTCTGCATCTATTGAGAGGATCCTATGATTCTTGTTCTTTCTTTTGTTAATGTATTGTATCACGTTGATTGATTTGCGGATGTTGAACCGGCCTTGCAGCCCAGGGATAAATCCCACTTGGTTGTGGTGAATAATTCTTTTAATGTACTGTTGGATCCTATTGGCTAGTATTTTGGTGAGAATTTTTGCATCCATGTTCATCAAGGATATTGGTCTGTAATTCTCCTTTTTGATGGGGTCTTTGTCTGGTTTGGGGATCAAGGTAATGGTGGCCTCATAAAATGAGTTTGGAAGTTTTCCTTCCATTTCTATTTTTTGGAACAGTTTCAGGAGAATAGGCATTAATTCTTCTTTCAATGTCTGATAGAATTCCCCTGGGAAGCCATCTGGCCCTGGGCTTTTGTTTGTTGGGAGATTTTTAATGACTGCTTCAATTTCCTTAGTGGTTATAGATCTGTTCAGGTTTTCTATTTCTTCCTGGTTCAGTTTTGGTAGTTGATACATCTCTAGGAATGCACCCATTTCTTCCAGGTTATCTAATTTGCTGGCATAGAGTTGCTCATAATATGTTCTTAGAATTGTTTGTAATTCTTTGGTGTTGGTTGTGATCTCTCCTCTTTCATTCATGATTTTGTTGATTTGGGTCATTTCTCTTTTCTTTTTGTTAAGTCTGGTCAGGGGTTTATCAATCTTGTTAATTCTTTCAAAGAACCAGCTCCTAGTTTCGTTGATCTGTTCTACTGTTCTTTTGGTTTCTAGTTCATTGATTTCTGCTCTGATCTTTATTATTTCTCTTCTCCTGCTGGGCTTAGGCTTTCTTTGCTGTTCTTTCTCCAGCTCCTTTAGGTGTAGGGTTAGGTTGTGTATTTGAGACCTTTCTTGTTTCTTAAGAAAGGCTTGTATTGCTATATACTTTCCTCTCAGGACTGCCTTTGCTGTATCCCAAAGATGTTGAACAGTTGTGTTTTCATTTTCATTGGTTTCCATGAATTTTTTAAATTCTTCTTTAATTTCCTGGTTGACCCATTCATTCCGGATGCTCTTTAGCCTCCATGTATTTGAGTTCTTTCTGAGTTTCCTCTTGTGATTGAGTTCTAGTTTTAGAGCATTGTGGTCTGAAAGCATGCAGGGAATAATTCCAATCTTTTGGTAGCGGTTTGAGACCTGATTTTTGACCTAGCATGTGATCAATTCTGGAGAATGTTCCATGGGCACTAGAGAAGAATGTGTATTCCGTTGCTTTGGGATGGAATGTTCTGAATATGTCTGTGAAGTCCATTTGGTCCAGTGTGTCATTTAAAGTCTTTATTTCCTTGTTGATCTTTTGCTTAGATGATCTGTCCATTTCAGTCAGGGAGGTGTTAAAGTCCCCCACTATTATTGTATTGTTGTCAATGTGTTTCTTTGCTTTGGTTATTAATTGCTCTGTATAATTGTCTGCTCCCACGTTAGGGGCATAGATATTTACAATTGTAAGATCTTCTTGTTGGATAGACCCTTTAAATAGGATATAGTGTCCTTCCTCATCTCTTATTATAGTCTTTGTTTTAAAATCTAATTGGTCTGATATAAGAATTGCCACCCCAGCTTTCTTTTGGTGTCCATTAGCATGGTAATGATAATGGACACCCCTCACTTTCAATGTGTGCGTGCCTTTGGGTCTAAAATGAGTCTCTTGCAGACAGCATATTGATGGGTCTTGTTTTTTAATCCAATCTGATAGCCTGTGTCTTTTGATTGGGGCATTTAGCCCATTTACATTCAGGGTAACTATTGAAAGGTATGCATTTAGTGCCATTGTATTGCCTGTAAGGTGACTGTTACTGTATATTGTCTGTGTTCTTTTCTGGTCTATGCTGCTTTTAGGCTCTCTCTTTGCTTAGAGGACCCCTTTCAATATTTCTTGGAGGGCTGGTTTCATGTTTGCAAATTCCTTTAGTTTTTGTTTGTCCTGGAAGCTTTTTCTCTCTCCTTCTATTTTCAATGATAGCCTAGCTGGATATAGTATTCTTGGCTCCATATTTTTCTTGTTTAGTGCTCTGAAGATATCATGCCAGTCCTTTCTGGCCTGCCAGGTCTCTATGGATAGGTCTGTTGCCAATCTAATGTTTCCACCATTATAGGTTACATATCTCTTCTCCCGAGCTGCTTTCAAGATTTTCTCTTTGTCTCTGAGACTCATAAGTTTTAGTATTAGATGTTGGGTTGTTGACCTATTTTTATTGATTTTGAGAGGAGTTCTCTGTGCCTCCTGGATTTTGATGCCTGTTTCCTTCCCCACATTAGGGAACTTATCTGCTTTAATTTGCTCCAATATACCTTCTGCCCCTCTCTCTCTTTCTTCTTCTTCTGGGATCCCAATTATACTAATGTTGTTTCATCCTATCGTATCACTTATCTCTCGAATTCTGCCCTCGTGATCCAGTAGTTGTTTATCTCTCTTTTTCTCAGCTTCTTTATTTTCCATCATTTGGTCTTCTATATCGCTGATTCTCTCTTCTGCCTCATTTATCCTAGCAGTTAGTGCCCCCATTTTTGATTGCACGTCATTAATAACCTTTCTGATTTCGACTGGGTTAGATTTTAGTTCTTTTATTTCTCCAGAAAGGGTTTCTCTAATAACTTCCATGCTTTTTTCAAGCCCAGCTAGTAACTTTAAAATCATGATTCTGAACTCTAGGTCCGACATCCTACTAATGTCCATATTGAGTAGGTCCCTGGCTGATGGTACTACCTCTTGTTCTTTTTGCTGAGGTGATTTTTTTCGTCTTGTCATTTTGTCCAGAGGAGAATAGATGAATGAGAGAACAAAATGCTAACAGGTTAACAACGTCCCCAGCAAATATACTGTATACAAATCAGAAAAGACCTGAAACCAGGGGAAAACAAAGCGAAAGAAAGAAAAAAGAAAGAGAAAAAAAAAAAAGAAAAAGGAAAAGAGAAAAACAAACAAAAACAGAACAAAACAAAAAAATAGAATATGATCAAATATGATCAGGCAGGAGACTAGAACAAAGGCATACACTAGTGATTTAGGGTATATTTTGATGTGTTAGAAGAAACTGTATCTCAAAATTTTAAAGAGAGAACAACTTATATATATATGCCACAAATAAGGGTAACTACTATGAAGGGATAGAATATGACTCTAAAAATGAAAAATAAAAATGTTTTTTTAAAAAAGGGATTGATAAGATGTTGTTTTAAAAAGGGAAAAAGAAAAATAAAAAAAACAGTTAAAAAATTAACTTTGAAAATTAATGAATCATGGTTAAAAAGCCATGAATTCTATGTGCAGTATTCCCCTAGCGCTGGAGTTCTCCCGTTCTCCTTGATCGGTAAACTTGGTCTTTGTTGGCTGTTCGTACTGATCTTCTGGGGGAGGTGCCTGTTGCCGTGGTTCCCAAATGTCTTTGCCGGAGGCGGAATTGCCCCATCCTTGTCGGTCCGGGCTAAGCAATCTGCTCGGGTTTGCTCTCGGGAGCTTTTGTTCCCTGCAAGCTCTCGGTACAGCTTTGGAGGACAAGAGTGAAAATGCTGGCCTCCCAATCTCCGCCCCGAGGAGCCGAGAACTCGGGGCCCCGCTCCTCAGTGCGCCCCCAGAGAAAAGCAGTCACTCCCGTGTCCCCGGTCTCCGGCCGCACAACGTGCTCACCCGGCCTGTGACCGAGCGTTTCTATCTCCGGCACCCGACCCCGTGTGGAGTCTCCAAACCCAGCACATCCCTGCGGTGCGCTCCCGCGCCGCTCCTCCCGGGGGAGGAAGGAGAGTCCCCCCGGCTCTGCCGCTTGTTGGGTCCCTGCTGGAGGAGCAGTGGCCCGACTGGGTCGCAGATCACGTTTTATGGCCACCCCGAGCTGAGACCCCGTGCCTCGGCTCCGTCTCTGCAGCTGGCTTCCCCGCTCCGATACCTGGGAGCTCTGTTGCACTCAGGCACCCCCGGTCTTTCTGTGACCCCGAGGGTTCCACCCCCCGCTTAGCCACTGGAGCGACGTCCCTCCGCGGAGCCGACTTCTAAAATTCCGATTTTGTGCTCCGCGGCTCTATCACTTGCCAGAAGTGGCTGACGGAGGCCCCCTCCCCTGCCATCTATCCTCCCGAATATTGCCTCAGATTCACTTCTCCACACGTCCTACCTTCCAGAAAGTGGTTGCTTTTCTGTTCGGAGAGTTGTTGCTATTCTTTTCTTCAATATCCTGTTGAGTTCGTAGGTGTTCAGAATGGTTTGATCCCTACTCAGCTGAATTCCTGAGACCAGAGGAAATCCAGGTCTTCTACTCCTCTGCCATCTTGCTCAGCCCCTAGGGAAGACATTCTTATTGAGCTGAACAAATAGATTGCCATAAAAACAGAAGAATACTCACTGAGTTTCTGAATTCTGGAGGGTTCAGGGAGGGGCAAAGAGAAATGTTTGCATTTTGTTCACAAAGGTATATTTTATCAAATTGCTGTAAGTCAGCTTAAGAGACAAAGTTTCCTTAAATCTGCAAAAGCAAAGCACTAAAAAAAAGTAGCTAGGTTTTGAACAAAACAAAAAGTCATAAAGAGTATAATTAATTATTCTCAAGTTGTTCAGAATCATATTAACTTGATTCTGCATGGATCCAGTTTTTGCACTAGTTCTGGAAATTTTCACTTCTTTTCGATTTATGGTCTTAAGGTTATCAGAAATTTGTACTCAGATTTTTTTCCATGAATCTCATTTGGAAAGGAAGAACATCTGTAGGTTTATTGAGGCATCTGAGTATAAGTGTAAGTGTTTGTAAATGAGCAAAGACTTAGAAATGGCCAAGGTTGGAGATCTGCTTAAGCATTCCTTCCAGTGTAGCCAATAAGGAAATCTGGTTATTTCTATGACACACAACATTTTGAGATAATATCATACCAGGACATCAGATTTCTAGAAGTTTCATATAATTTTTAGGACATGTATTTTAATACTATATCTACATAAATTCATAACACTTATTTGGCTATGCTTCCCATAGAAGTTTAGGTACCAAATAAGACTCATTAGTTTAACTGGTCACAGAATCTCTGAAAGGTTCCACATGAACTTTGGAACACCCCAGACTGTGGTCAAAAGACTTTATTTTAGAATTTGATTTTGGGAAGTATGTCACAAAATATCAAAGTGGTTTGAAGGTTTGAATAGGATCACAAATCTTTATGAAACAATATTTAATTATCCCTTTATTTGAAATGACAATAAAAGATACTCAAGGCAAAAACAGCAAGTTACATCATTGTGAGCAAAATGTAACTCCCTTCATACTAAGACTCAGTGTTAAGTAATCAAAGATGTGATAAACACAGGAAATTATTTTGGCAACAAGAATGATTTTTTAGGCAGATACTTTAAAAGAAAAAGAAAAAGTTTTGCTTATAATTTCTTATGGAGAGCAGACCAGTTCAAGAAAACTCTATACTTTTAACAGAGAGAAAACAAAAACTTTGCACCAGTGCACTTTTGAGGTTAAAACTCATTTAGTTATTTAAATGTATCATAATCTTAGCCAGTATTGGCCATACATAAAATTTCTTTCCAAGGATCCTTTCTTCATAAACCTAGAACATTCTTTTTTACATTTAGATGTTGTCTTAAATGTTTCCTCTTGAAATAACTGGTCCCAGATTAGGACAAACTTATTTTCTTTTCCTCAATAAATAAGTCTTTTTATTCTTCACACTTTTTCTTACCAACAGCACATATCTTACTTTCTTCACGTACAGAGTTATTTCCCTTGTTATTTCTAGTGATCTTAGTTATGTTTATCAGAATCCTTTTTTTCTAATATACATGATTTTATTACAAATTTTTTTAAAAAACAAAATGCAACATTCTAAAAACCCCAAAATTTACTATTGATACTAATTCCTACAAGTTTGCAGTGCTACAATACACAAGTCAAGAAATTAAGAAAACCATTAAATATTTAGAAACATTCAACATCAGAAGCTTTAAAATCTAACTGTATGTAGTAGCCCCTCAAAAAGCTACAACCTGCATTTTTTAAAAAGTATTTTCTCTACAAAGACTCCTATCAGCTCTACAAAAATCTGTACAGTTTTTATACTGAAGCTAATATTGAGCTGCACTTGAATTCACATTCTTAGCAAAACAATTGCCTGAGCACACACGCACACTCCACACATATCATTACAAGATAGCCATTTATTCTTCATCTTCCTCCTCCTCCTCATCATCTTCATCTTCAGCCTCCTCTTCCTCTTCCTCCTCATCCTCTGGTTCATTCTTCTTCTTTGAACCTGTTGGCCTGCCAGGGCCCTTCTTCCCGCTTCACTTTTGCCCTTGGCGTGATATGCAGCAATAGCCTTTTCATACTTCTCCTTCAGCTTAGCTGCTTTCTGTTCATATGGTTGTTTGTCTTTGGTTGACTGTTCAGACCACATTTCACCCAATTTTTTTTTGCAGTATCCCCAATGGATAAACCAGGGTGTTCACTTTTGATCTCTGGGTGATGTTCAGAGCACAACAGGAAGAAAGCAGACGGAGGCCTTTTAGGAGCATTGGGATCTTTTTTCTCTCCTTTCTTGTCACCTTTGGGAGGAACATAATTTTTCATCTCCCTGTCATAGCGAGCTGTGTCACTTTTTGCCATATCTTCAAATTTCGACTTTCCCTTTGCAGACATAATCTTCCAATCTCTCCAAACATTTCTTGGAGAATTCGGCGAAATTGACGGAAGAGTCTGGGTGTTTCTTCTTGTGCTTTTCCCGGCAGGTCTGCACGAAGAAAGTGCATGAAGACATCTTGCCCTGCGGCCTGTTGGGGTCTCCTTTACCCATGGTGACAGACGGCGTCTACCTGGTGGTAGCTTTTCCTCAGAGTCCCGCGGAGAGGCCGGATCCACCAGAGACGCTTCCTTCCCAGGGCTCCAGCGTGAACTGGTTTTGTTTATCAGAATTCTTAATGCTTCCAAACCTTAATGTCCAGGGAAAACCTAGTTGTAAGCAATTGTGAACTTGGTTACAGCAGAATTCTTTAGACTGACAAATTGATGAATACATTTTATAATTTAGAAATGTGCTTTTTTCATAATACGGTCTTTCAATAAAGCTTGGAATCTGTTTATCAACAGACACAAATTTATCTTTAGTTTCTCTATAATAAGACAAAAGCAGATAAAACTCTGTTCATTATTTTATATTATTTACATCTGTTTAATTTACTTATTTTTAACAATAATGCTCAGACTGTCCCTAAACCTCATGAGGCATTAGGTAAAAATCAATGATTATCCTATGGTATCTTTTTCTCCTGGTCAGTTTGAAACAAATATACCATGAACTTATTTGACTTTTAGTAGACACAAGCAGAATAAAAGTTTTATATTTAATGTTGGTAACTCTAAAGGCATATCTATTTTAAGCAAACCAAAAACCTTAAATTAGCTTTAGTACCAGATATTTTCCCAGATTGTGTGAACCTGAAAAACATTTGGGCGAGTTTTTACCTTTGTGAGTTTAGAATGCCCAATCCTTACAAGTGCTTCCTTTCAAACTAACTAAATAGAGCTCTTTTGCAAATTAATTTTAGTAATACCTCCCATTGGTAGAGAAAACATCTCACAGGTACACCATCCATGGACACACACACACAAAATACACATACAAGATGCACACAAAATCCTAATTTTGTTTTTACTAATGTTTGTGAAGAGGATATTATAGGCCCAACTTTTAAAAACTTCCATATTTTATTTATTTATTTGTTTATTTATGATTTTGAAAAACTTTCCCCTAAGTTTGCATTTCCCTCTTTTCATTCTTGTTTTTTCTTCTTTAGTCTCAGGAGATTGTGGGGTGCATTTACATTTTGAAGACATGAGATTTGAAATTTCAAGGGACAGAGAAAGAATGTAAAAAATTGTTTCTCTTGAGTTTCAGGGTAATTGCTATATAAAATTTACCATTTTTAAAAACACCCTTTTTGTTCCAATATCCTGATCTTTTATAATATTCACAAACATCTTGAGAGTAATAGGCAAGATTTGGAGGTTGATCGAGGTAGGTGGGCTTTAACTTGTTTCTAGAGTTGTATTTGTGCTTTTGTAGAGATTTGTAAGATATGGAAAGTTGTTCCTCATTCCCCAAAACCTGGATTACAGCCTGAATATCAAGTCACTGCCCCATCTTGTTAACTAAATTTTCTTCTTTATATCAGGGAGAATCTTAACTAAAATGGAAACCAATTTATGCCGTTCTATAGTCTATCTAAGGCATTTTAGCAAAAGCTTTTTTTGTCGATATAGAATGTAACTTACGCTTCTATCACCCCTGAATATTGGCCTTCAACTGATCATTTGTATAGGTCATAGAAGAAATTTTGGACATTTGTTTCCTCTGTGAAGAGGTTGTAAATATAGTCAAAGAATCCTTGTAATTCCTCTCTAACTCTGGTTGGAGCTTCTGAAAGTAAAGGTAAAAAGGCTTTATACTTTAAAAGCTCTGCTGCTGTCCAGGGGACATGAATTTCTTATGGTGGGGGTCTGCAAACACATTGTATAAGAATTCCTGAGGCTGGCAGGGCTTGAGTACAGAGCCCTGGAAAATAGGAGCAAAGAGAGCCTTGTTGGCAGTCCCTGGTGCTTTTGTGAAATTCACTTTCTGGCTTTCAGCACGGATAGGAGCAACCTGGATACTCTGAACCTAGACATCAGGCCAGAATGCGCTCTTTAAATCTTGTAGGGGAAGGGAAGTTAAGACAGGCACACAAGGCCAGAGTTTTAGAAGGGGAAACACAACAAATGAAGAGAAAAAAAAAAAAGAGAGAGAGAGACACAAACCAGAAACCAGAATCATCTCCAGAGAACAAAGGGATGGTTCCCAGAGGGGAGATGGGTGGGGGCTGTGTGGGGTAGGGGAAGGGCATGAAGAGTCCACTTATTGTGATGAGTACTGAGTAAGGTATAGAAGTAAAAGAAACCAACTGTAATGCCAGTGAAAAACTCAATGAAACTAAAAGAAACAAGGACAAGACAAAAGGGAATTTACACTGCTCAGGAACGTTTGTTTTTGTCTAAAGTTGAACTTCTTCTATCTTGTCAAGGGAGTCCTTAAGGTTAGCAATGATACTAATAGGACAACTGAGAACTCTTTATAAAATATATATGTTTTCTTTTTTTAAAATTTTTTTATTTTTGTGTTAATCACCATACATTACATCATTAGTTTTTGATGTAGTGTTCCATGATTCATTGTTTGTGCATAACACCCAGTGCTCCACGCAGAACATGAAAATATATATGTTTTCAAAATATAGCTAATTTAAAGGATTCATCATCTTTTTGTGACTGAACCCAGGACACAGAGGTGTCCAGAGAGGGCATAGATGATGCAGCCTCCACGATCCAGAAGCTTACTCCCCAAATTACCCCAAGAAAGCAAAGGCCTTCAGTGCACAGTTAGGGTGGTATATAGTGGAAATGCTGTCTCCAGCCTCCCATGAAAATGTGAGACACCTCCCCTCATAGACCTCTAATCTGTGACATCACATAGGTGCTTCTGGAATGGGACTTCCCAGCACTAACAAGCAATGAGGGTTGAGACTACAAAGGTTCTCATGGGCTGGAACCTCTCATGACAAACACCCCCGAGAACTGGCACAACCTGACAGAGATAGAGACTTGGATCCCCAGTCTACTTGGCTGGCCACCAAGGTTTACCTCAGTGAGTGCACCCTCTGGATGGTGGAGATCAAAGAGAATATCCTCACTGGTCATAAAGCCAATCTCTTAGGACATAGAAGAAAACAAAAGGAAGAATCTACCAGGTTTATTCTAGCCTTGGGTCTCATGGAGCCTAAATAACACCAAGGAGGAATGTGCCATGGGGTTGGGGAGTGTGGGTTGTATACAGTGTACCTTGTTGCATGGAGGTTCTTGAGGCTGGTGGGTGACTAGTGTCTGTCTACCTCATCCCATGACCAGCTCATCCTATCATGGGAATCCTCTTGAGGTGGTGAGCAATCTAATAGGTTTTAAGTGATCTACTTGTGTCCCCCAATTTTTCAGCTTTGGCTTCCAAGATGTCTCTTAGCAACAGATAACAACATACATGACATAGACCAAGGAAAACAGAGACCATCTCTGGGAAGAAATGGATCAGTAACTAAAGAGTACCCAACCAAATTGAACCAAAGAGTCACTAAGCCCAAGGAACTAGTTCCACACTATTTTCTCCTGCTCATCTAAATTGAGAAAGGGAGAAAATGGACTCTGATCACTTTTGTTCCATTGGCCTGTGCAGATAGGGTTTCCAGGAGTCAGACATGGTAAGAAATCTTACCTACTGCTGGCTCTCTGTCAGATGTCCCAAGGATGTCTCAGCTGCAGCAGTGTCGGGGGTGAGCAGTGTCCAGCTGGTTAAAGTATCCTGCTGACTATGCCAAGTGTTGGGGAGCAAGAATATCACATCCCATTCTTGGGGAGCCTGAGTTCCTGTCCCATTCAAGGTCCTTCTAGCTGGACCTAGAATCAAATTGACATGAGACAGATTAACAGGAGAAAATCAAATTGAATAGCATAAGTGTGGGGAATCCACACAGACATGGTAGCCAGGCATAATGGGGTACCAATGTCATCCTAAGTTAAGAGAAGGGGTTAAGGGCTTGGGACTCCAAAGAGAAGGAAAGTAATTCACAGGAAGAGGAAAACCAGTAAATGTTTGGTAAACAAATATTTGCCCTGCTATGTGGTTGAGCTCTTCAGATAAAATTTATCCCTGGTAATAATCCTATTCTGCAAAGACCCTGCAGTTTGAGATTCTTCTATGTAGTTAAGGGAGGGGTAAAAGTTTCTCTGGAGCCCTCAGTGTCCCAAGGGTCTTTAGCTGGGAATAATCTTCATGCTGAAGTGGCTTATCTTGGAGTGGGGGCTGCCTTCAGCCCCTAGACGTGTTTGTGTTCACTTGTGAGAGCTGAGCCTTCTCCTGCCATTAGAGGTCTCAGTGAACCCTGGGGTTTCCACCTGAGACAAAGAATGTGTGAAGGGGTGGGGGCAGAAACATTGGTCTCCCCTCAAACTTTTCCCTCCCACCCTTTCTCAAGTTTTACTGAGGTGTAATTTGATAGAACAAACCGCATCCACTTAGAGTTCACAGTTCGAAACATTTTCTTCTTCTTCTTCTTCTTTTTTTTTTTTTTTTTGCTACTTCTCAAATTTTACTCGTGGTACAATTTTGGGGTGGTGTTCACTTCTATGTGTTCAACACAGACATCATTTCAGGGAAGCACCACCATACACATACAAAGCAATGCTATCCCCTCGTCGGAATGTCTTTGACTATAACTTCTGTTTCTCTAATGGCAGGCAGTCCAGCTGGTGGGTGAGGTTAGGACTTCAAGTGCTGATGTGGCTTCTGTGGACTGTGGTTCCCACGTGCGCTGGCTCAGCTTTCTGGAGCCTTGCAGGTGCTGCTTGGATGTGCCCCCACGTGCGCCCTCCAGTGGCCAGTCTGTGACTGGGGATAGTCTTCCCCAAGCTCTCAAAGTGGGTATTGCCTCCAGGGTCTGATCAGGTGCGCACAGCTGGGGCGCGAGCCTGGGAGGTCTCGGGTCCCTTTCTTCAGGGACTTCTTCTTCTCCATCCCCCCAGCATCCCCTCCCACCTTCCAGAACCTCCACCACCTCCCTTCCTGGTCCACTGGCTGGGAAGCTGGGCAAGCTGAGGCTTTTCTGTCCCAGTCTGCTGCGTACTTCCTGTGTTTGGGGTTTGCTTCCAGGGCCAAGCAGAGGGAGGACAAAGAGAAGAGGCAGTGGTATTCCGCGCCAGGTTCTGGGACCCTAGCTCTTCTGGGCAGCAAGGACTCTCCTCCTTCTGAGTTCCAGCTGTCGGCCCCAAGCGGCTGCAGGTGGAATTGCGCTTCTGTCCTGAGTCTTTCTGAGGACCTGGTGGGAGGGAAAGAAAACATAAACACCAAGAAAACTCCTGGAATCTGCCTCCCCTCTTCCCTAGGGCTTATTTTCTCGCTCATCCTGAGCTCTTAGGGTCCCTGCTGAGTGAGCACTTTCAGGCTGTGAGCCGTAGGGTTCATGCTCAGGCAGGAGGCTAGAGAAGGAAACATAATCAAGAAACTAACAGCTGCAGTGCTGTTATATCTGGTCTGGTTTCCTTCCTCAGTCTCCTGCTAAAGTTCATTTTGCGGAATGCTCAGATAGCTGCTGAAGGTATTCTGTCTGGGTTCTTACCTGGAGTCAGGGGAAGAGGTCCGTGGAGTGTGATGGCATCATTTCACCTGATTTGGAAGCCTGCAGCATAGATTTGCGAGAGCAAATATGGGAAACATGGTGAATGACCACCAATACAGGAATACTTAATTATGCCACAGCCACACAAAGGACCATTAAGGAAGCTGTTTTTTTATTAAAAGATTTTATTTATTTTGACAGAGAGAGAGAGAGAGACAGCGAGAGAGGGAACACCAGCAGGGGAGTGGGAGAGGGAGAAGCAGACTTCCCATGGAGCAGGGAGCCCAGTGTGGGGCTCAATTCCAGGAACCTGGGATCATGACCTGAGCCGAAGGCAGACACTTAATGACTGAGCCACCCAGGCGCCCCAAGGAAGCTATTTTTTTTAAAAGATATTTATTTACTTGAGATACAGAGAGGGAGTGAGAGAGACCTGGGGGGTAGAGGCAGAGGGAAAGGGAGAGAGAATCCTCAAGGAGACTCTGGACTGAGATCAGAGTTGGACTCCTGATCCAACCCAGGACCTTGAGATCATGACCGGAGCCTAAATCAAGAGTTGGCCAATTAACGGACTTAGCCACCGAGGGGCCCCGTTAAGGAAGATAATTAAAGGATTAAGTAAGCACAGGTGTAATGGCTTGGAGAGATTCACGGTAAAATTTAAAACCTTTTTATTGGAGTATCAAATACACACAGAAAGTGCACACATTAGAAGTGCACAGCTCAATACATTTGCACAAATAAATCACACCCATGCAACTAGCTCCTAGATCAAGAAACAAACACTCCCATCCCCCAGGAGGTTCTTTAACTTCATAAAGTTTCTGGGGAAACCAAGGCAGTAGGGAGGATGCTAGAGGCCACCTTTGGTCCTCTTCATTCTGGAATTTAGAAGAGCCCTCTGCCCACTCTCGTGAAAGCATAGCTTGTAGTTCAAGAAGGGACAGAAGCTTAAAGAATCTGGCCCACTCCGACATCCCTGTTTCACAAGCTGTGTTGCCCCCACATACTCAGAGCCCCGAGCAGCTATGTTATGGCTCATTCTCCATTACAGTCAGATGGCCAACCACAACCAGCCCTTGAGGCATGTGTGGTATATAAAAGAGAAGGACCAAACCACACAGTGAGTAGAGTTCTGAAAACATCAGCAAGCGGAGAGCAAAAAGGGGCTTTTGAAATGAAAATATAATTCATACACTGAACATTTCATCCAAAGATTGGAAGAGACAGTAAACACAAAAAGCCAAACCAAATCCTCCCAAGAGGTAGAACTAACCTCATAAATGTGGAAAACATAAAAGAAAAAAGGAGACATAAGAATAGACTCAGAGAATGAAAGGGGATGGAGGACAGAGGGAGGAGAGGACATGTGAAGGATGAGGGGAGCCCTGTGGGAAAGTCCCTTAGGAGGACATTAGCAGAAGCAGTTTGGGACTGGGAAGAGGCCCTAGTCCACAGTCAGGGGAAATATGCCAACAGGTGGCAGAGGAAGTGTCTAGACCACAGTGAAGCTGATGGGAGAGGCCACTTCTCCTTCCTTAAAATCTCCCCATGGCACCTCTGCATCAGAGGGACTCAAGACCTCAGGGGGAAGCCTGAGAGGGAGGGGCCTGACACAGCTCCTCCTGCATCCGGGTAAATGGCACCCTGGGCAGTGGGACGCTTTGCTTCCCCAAATCATTGAGACAACTCATGTCAGCCATAAACTCCTAAAGGAAAGCATGGCCTTTCTCCTAATTTTTGAAATTAGGAAGTAACTGAAGAAAAAAATTAGGGAAGTAGATGAGAGAAACTCTAAAAGAACGATTTAGAGAAATAGAATGCATTTTGCCTCTGAGCTCAGTTCCAGTCCCTGGAGGACAGTGGGCATTAGCTGAGCACCGGGTAGACAATCCCAGCAGGATATGTGGCTGCTCTCGGTTCTGTTCCTTCCCATCGTCCAAGGTGAGTGGGGTGGGTGCTTCAGGACAGAGCACCTGCAGAGCTGGGCAGAAAGCAGACAGGTTCTGTCCTGGGGGAAATGGCAGGGACTTTAACTGATCCAGACCTTTTCTCATCAAAAAATTAAAAAAAAAATTTTTTTACCTGACAGCTTCTAAGTTAGGTGTTGGGGAAAGAAAATAAAAATAAATAATATGGTGCCTGTTTTTAGGGCACTGTTTGCCATCCCTGGCATATAGATGGATAGACAGATGATGGATGATGGATGGATGGATGGATGGATAGATATATACATGCAGAAATATATACATAACGTACATAATGTCAATTCCTGAGGAACTTTTAAGGAACCAGAATCTCAGGCTCCAGCTGAGACCCACTGAGACAAAATGGGGTTGAGACATCTGGATCATTTAAAAGCCTGCACAGTGGTCTTGACTTACAGCTACAGTTGAGACCCTCTCTTCTGAAGAACTCAGAGTAGAGAGGAAGACAGGGAGCAAAACCTGGGTGTGACAGGTTCTCGGGAGAGCTGCTCAACCACACATATTAGCCTGCCTGAATCTCTGCTCTGGATGAGCCAAAAATCAGAACATCGTCCGGTTTGGTCAGTGCAACAACCAAGACACAATGAGTGGTGTCACGAGGGAGGAAAGACAGAGATTAGAAGGTGTCTATTTCTGGGCTGGATGTCAAATCCTTGGAGGCAGCTGTTTCTTGAAGCTCAGAGAAGACAGGAGCTCTAAGGTAGGAACATCTGAACCCCACCTCTGTTCCTTCTCATCCTCCAGAATCACGTAGCTTGGGGCAGGATGCAGACAGTGTCTCTTCTGGGAAGGAGGTCATCATGGGAAATAAAATGACCCCATTTACTCATCCACTGACTTCTTCATGATATGTGTAGAAGTAAAACACTCTGATGTGGAGATTTGCATGTACAACACTTATTGGGAACATTTGCATGTTATTATTTTCTTAACTGGGAAGTTCATAAAAGAGTTACATATGCATGTGAATCATAAGAGCAAAATACCATAGACTGAGTGGCTTGAACTAGAGAAATTTCTTTTCTCACAGTTTGAAGGCTGGGGAGTCCAAGATCAAGGTGCAGGCAGATTCAGTTCATGATGAAAGCTCTCTTTCTGGTTTTCAGGCAGCCACCTTCTCACAGTGACCTCCACTTTGTGCATAGGCAAGGAGAGGCAGAGAGAGTGAGAGACAGAGACAGAGACAGAGATAGACAGAGACAGAGATAGACAGAGACAGAGAGAAAGAATGAGAGAGAAGCTCTCTGGTGTCTTTTCTTTTTTTTTAAACTTTTTTATTGTTATGTTAATCACCATATATTACATCATTAGTTTTTGATGTAGTGTTCCATGATTCATTGTTTGTTCATAACACCCAGTGCTCCATGCAGAACGTGCCCTCCTCAATACCCATCACCAGGCTAACCCATCCCCCTACCCTCCTCCCCTCTAGAACCCTCAGTTTGTTTTTCAGAGTCCATCATCTCTCATGGTTCGTCTCCCCCTCTGACTTACTCCCCTTCATTCTTCCTCTCCTGTTATCTTCTTCTTTTTCTTTTTTCTTAAAATATGTTGCGTTATTTGTTTCAGAAGTACAGATCTGTGATTCAACAGTCTTGCACAATTCACAGCGCTCACCATAGCACATACCCTCCCCAATGTCTGTCACCCAGCCACCCCATCCCTCCCACCCCCAACCACTCCAGTAACACTCAGTTTGTTTCCTGAGATTATGAATTCCTCATATCAGTGAGGTCATATGACACATGTCTTTCTCTGATTGACTTATTTCACTAAGCATAAGACCCTCCAGTTCCATCCATGTCGTTGCAAATGGCAAGACCCCATTCCTTTTGATGGCTGCATAATATTCCATTGTGTATATATACCACTTCTTCTTTATCCATTCATCTGTCGATGGACATCTTGGCTCTTTCCACAGTTTGGCTATTGTGGACATTGCTGCTATAAACATTGGGGTGCACGTACCCCTTCGGGTCCCTACATTTGTATCTTTGGGGTAAATACCCAGTAGTGCAATTGCTGGATCGAATGGTAGCTCTAATTTCAACTGTTTGAGGAACCTCCATACTGTTTTCCAGAGTAGTTGCACCAGCTTGCATTCCCTCTCTGGTGTCTTTTCTTATGAGAGCACTGATCCCATCCTGAGGTCCCCATCACGATCTCCTCTAACCCTAATGCCCCCCCAAGGCCCCATCTTCACGTACCATCCCATTGGAGCTTAGGACTTCGACATGGGAATTGTGGGGTAACACAAACATTCAGTCCTCGACAATATGGGGCAGATTGATCAAGGGGCAAACAGCACAGGCTCATCTGTTGACGTTTGACATCACTACCACCCCTTCTAAGTCCTCTTCTGCATCACTGAGCAAAACCTGGGAATCACCTTTCCTCCAGTCACCTTCTTTTCTATGGGCTGGAGTTTGTCCATGGAAGCACCTGTCAGAGATTTAGAAGGTGGGAGAGCAGCCTTACCCTCTGGGGACAGCTGAAGTGTGCATGGTCAGATGAGAGATTCAGGGTGGCTTCCTGTCTCGCTCTTGGGAACCCTTACTCTGCTGGTAGAGGTTGAAGATAATTGGTGGGCGTTTCTCAGAATCACAGCAGCTTCTTATGGACTCTTGAGAGAACCCATCCTGGAACTTCTGTTGTGAACACAGTGTCAGCTTCCTTCACCATGAATCAATACAGACACTAGTACATAACTGCTCATAGCAACATTATTCACTGGGGCAAATTGTTGAAACAACCCATATATCATCAGCTGGTGAATGGATAAGCTAAATGTGTCCTTCCCTACCATGGACTGAGCCTTAACACACATTATGCTAAGTGGCTGAAGCCAGACAAGAAGGCTATGATTGTAGGATTCTGTTTATATGCAGTGTCCAGAATAGAGAAATCAATAGACAGAACGTAGATTAGTGGTTGCCAAAGGCTTCAGGGAAGAGGGACGTGGGGAATGACAAGGGGTAGAGGGTTTCTTTCTGCAGTGACCGAATTTCCTGGAATTAGAGGTGATGGTGGCACAACTTCATGTGGTGCCCACGTGAATACCCTAGAAACCACTGATGTATACACTTGAAATTCATGATAAGTGAATTATATCTCAATTTGTAAAGTCAACCAAAGTAAATTCTTTGCCTTTCACATGCTTTAATTCATCTTCAAAAGGAAGAAAATTATCCCTGTCTTTAACTTAGCAAATTGGAAAAAGAGCACAAATGGTAATCTGGAGGAATGAAGAGGAATAAAATTATACATATGAGAAACTAATAACTTGGAAATAAAAACAACACTTACCAACTAATCTCAAAACTGGTTTAATGTGTAAAAAATGTGCAGGAGGGGAGGAGAAACAAGGAGGAGGACATCCTGTAGCAGGTGTGAGCCACACAAATCACACAGCACATGTGGTCAGGAAGTGTAATTAAAACAGATATGAACATTTTAATTATAAAGGATACTTTCTAAATGTAAGACTTTATGCTAATACATACTCTATGAAATAGATAAACTATCTGGGAAAAAGAACCAAAACAATAGAACAGATTCAAGAACCATCAAAGAACTCAAATAGTCAATATTCAGGGGAAAACAATATCATGTAATCAAGAAATTATCCCATTAATGAATTTGCCAGATAGTTTTGTAGATAATTCTTAGGATTGTAAAGACACAGAAATTCCTTTGCTCTGTTTATGTGCTGGTCACCAGTGTTTTCAAGTTGAGAGGTTCCACACAAAATCTAGATTCCTGGCTACTCTAGAAAAATGAAAAGATCTGAAGCCGCAGAGCCCACATTTTGCACGAGGACAATGGGCTGAAGTGGACTGGGGCCAAGCCTTCTGTTGGGTCATTTGCTCTCCAGATGACATTGACCACAGGGAGCGGGAGGAGTGGATTATCGGAAGCTGTCACTGCTCAGTGTGGACATTTTTGTTTCTCTGAGATGTGTAGTTGTGCTCTTAGGTGATTTCTGTGATGGCTTTGACCCAGTGGAGTTTTGAAGGACAAAGGTCTGTCTTGTGGAAGATGTATTCCCTCTTTGTTACTCAACTCATCAGACTCTTGGGTTTATAGGAGCTATTTGTGATGCAGGAGTTTATGGCTCTGCCCTCAGGGGGTGGGGTGGGGTGGGGTGTGACAAGCACATGACTTTGTGTTTTCAGGCTCATCTGCCCTCATAGCAGTGTCCAATGCAGTGAGTGGCCCAGTGCGGGGCTCACTGACCGTGCAGTGTCGCTATGGACCCGGGTGGGAGACCTACAGTAAGTGGTGGTGTCAAGGAGCCGAGTGGAAAGACTGCCATATCCTGGTTCAAACCGACGGATCAGAGCAGGAAGTGAAGGGTCACCATGTGTCCATCAGGGACAATCAGAAATCGCGCACGTTCACCGTGACCATGGAGGAGCTCAGGTGGAACAATGCAGACACTTACTGGTGTGGGATTGAGAGATCTGGAACTGACCTTGGGGTCAAAGTTAAAGTGACCATTGACCCAGGTAAGAGTATGTGTGTGTGTGTGGATGTATCTTTTCAGGACCTGCTCTGTCATGGTCCCTGAGGTTCTTCTCCAGTGATTTAAGTGTTACACGGAGTGAACTGTCACACAGGGTGGTTGAGTCCTGATTTCTTCTAGGACCCCAACTGACCTCATGGGTTGGGAGGGACGGGGCTTCTCTTAGATGCTCTCATGGCTCCCAGCACCTCCTCCAGGATGGATCAAGCCTTTCTGGGCACCTGTTTCTCTGCACAGCACAGTGCCTAGTCTGTTGTCCATAGAGATCAAGGTGATGGTCCCAGTTTCATCCGTGGACCAAAGGACCTTCTTCCCTGGGACCCAGAGACCCCAATTCCTGCCAGTGCTTTCCTGGACCTCTGGTGCCCACGTGTCCTTGCTCGTTCTGGCATTTGGGGCCGGGACTTCATAGCGGCTGTTCCCACACCCTGTTCCATACCCAGGCTGAGAGGGAAGAGGCCCAGCACAGTGGGGTTGCTGTGGTTGATTCGTGAGGTCTGAAAAGGCCTCCCCAGTCAAAGGGCTCTTTAAATCTATCAAATACTTTTGTCTGCATCTATGACATGATCATATGATTTTTCTCCTTGACTATGTTAATGTGGTATATTATGCTTAACTGATTTTCTCATGTTCAAACAGTTTTGCCTTCTTGGGATAAACCCAACTTGGTGATGATGTATTATCTTGTTTATATAGAACCTGCTGTATTTTTTTTGCAGACTTTTGTATTTATGTTGAAGAGTGATTTTTTTGCTTACAACGTTATTTTTTGCAGTGCCCTTGTCAGGTTTTGGCATCAAGAGTATGCTAGTCTCATTAAATGGATTTGAGATTGTATCGTCTTTTCCTATGTCCTGGAATTTTTTGTGTAAGACACATATCATTCCTTAAATGTTATCACTTAGGTCAGTTGAAGCTCTATAGGTTTGGAGGTTCCTTCTGGAGATGGTTCAATTAATTAATTAATCAAGTAAGTAAGCTCTAGACCCAGGTGGGGCTGACCCCCTGACCTTGAGATCAAGAGTCCCACTCTGTTGACTGAGTCAGCCGGGTGCCCCTTCTAGAGACTTTTAACAACGGATTTGGTTCTTTCAAATAGTTGCAAGATGATTCAAGTTGTCTAACTCCTTTTGTGCTAATTTTAGCATATTTTATCGTTTTTGCTAGAAAGTTGTTTATTCCACCTAAAGTTTTGAATTTATTGGCATAAAATTCTTTAGATATCCTTTTTTTTTTTGTTTTTTGTTTTTTTTAAAGATTTTATTTATTTATTTGAGAGAGAGAGAATGAGAGATAGAGAGCACGAGAGGGAAGAGGGTCAGAGGGAGAAGCAGACTCCCTGCTGAGCAGGGAGCCCGATGTGGGACTCGATCCGGGGACTCCAGGACCATGACCTGAGCCGAAGGCAGTCGCTTAACCAACTGAGCCACCCAGGCGCCCTAGATATCCTTTTATTATCTTGTCCCCTTACTCCCTCTCCTTTTTAATATGCTCAGGATATTGTGTGATGTACCTTTTTTTTCATTCCTCATATCAATTATTCAGACCTATCATTTTATCATGAATATCTTGCAAGAGTTTTGTCTTGTTTAAAAAGTAATTGTTGGCTTTTTTAGTCTTCTCTATTTTATATTTCCTTTCTAATTCATAAGATTTTTCTTTTCTTCATTATTTCCTTCCATCTATTGACACCTGCAAGTGACCGTGCAGTGTCACTATGGCCCAGGGTGGGAGACCCACGTGAAGTCATGGTGTCCGGATGCTGATTTGAATAGCTGCACCATCCTTGTTCAAACCACTGGATCAGAGCTGAAGAAGAACCGGCTGTCCATCAATCAGAAAAAGCACACATTCTCCATGACCATTTGGGGCGAGTAAAACAACTTTTGAGAACAATCAGCTGTTGTTTTGATGAGTTGCTGTCCAGGCATTTTATAGTATGCCAACTCTGCTTACACCCAAAATCTAAAATTTAGATAAGGCCCCAAGCTTAGAATTCCTCCATAAGTTCCTACTTTGCTCTTCCTGGGGCACATTTCAAAATAACCACTTGGAGTTGAGCCCATGAAAAATCAGTGACCTTTGTCCTGACCACTCTATAAGTAACACGACCTGCCATGCTGCTCTCAGTATCCTGTTCGCTCGTGGTCTGGGATGGAGGACTGCCCTTCCCAGGCTCACTGGGCACCTCTCCCCTACAGCTGTAAGCAATAAACTTTGTGACTCTCCTTCCTTTGTGTGGGTGTATTCAAACTGTGCCTTCCATTAAAATGACCCTGGGTGTTTCATGTCCCCAAATTGGGAGCTTGGCTGTTGAGGGAGCTCCCTGCCCACCCATGTGGGTAGCTTGTGCCTCCTCATTCAGCAGATTCTGATGGGCATATTCTTAACTCAGTAACCAGCTCCAGCTTCTACATACACCACAGAACTCAGGCATTGGACGCAGACACGTCCTGGTGTGGGATTAGGAGACCAGAGCTGACCGTGGGTCCAAGTTAACCTGACCAATGACCCAGGGGAGCACTCTTCCCTCATGCACCACATGCCATCTCCTTGGCAAGAGGGAGCTAGTGAAATACTGAACAGATTCCCCAACTTTTATATTTATCTGTGGATTTTAGGAAAAGGTTATTTAAAAAGTACACAGAATGTAAAGTAAAATGGTATGGTCTGTCTTCTACCCTAGTCCCCTACACAAAGGTAAGGTCTGTAACCAGTGTGTGTGTGTGTGTGTGTGTGTGTGTGTGATGTGGAGAAATTCAATGCACCTAAAGCATATACATGTGTATTTATTTTTCCCTCCCTCAAAGAAAAATATCACATATTGTTCTGCAGGTTGTCTATTTTCACTGAATGTACTTTGAAAATCATTCTGTATCAGTATTTATAAATTTTTAAAATTATTATTATGTTATGTTAATCACCATACATTACATCATTAGTTTTTGATGTAGTGTGCCATGATTCATTGTTTATGTATAACAACCAGTGTTCCATGCAGAACATGCCCTCTAATACCCACCACCAGGCTAACCCATCCCCCCGCCCCCTTCCTCTCTAGAACCCTCAGTTTGTTTCTCAGAGTCCATCATCTCTCATGGTTCATCTCCCCCTCCCATTTCCCCCC
>NW_027397130.1:6671144-6671658 GCF_003265705.2 Callorhinus ursinus
GTCTTTGCAAATGGCAAGACCTCATTCCTTTTGATGGCTGAATAATATTCCATTATATCTATATCTATATCTATATCTATCTATCTATCTATCATCTATCTATCATCTATCTATCTATCTATCTATCTATCTATCTATCTATCTATCATCTATCTATCTATCTATCTATCTATATATCACCTCTCCTTTATCCATTCGTCTGTTGATGGACATCTTGGCTCTTTCCACAGTTTGGCTATTGTGGACATTGCTGCTATAAATATCGGGGTGCATGTACCCCTTCGGATCCCTACATTTGTATCTTTGTGGCAAATACCCAGTAGTGCAATCGTTGGATCGTATGGTAGTTCTATTTTCAACTTTTTGAGGAATCTCCATACTGTTTTCCAGAGTGGTTGCACCAGCTTGCATTCCCACCAACAGTGTAGGAGGGTTCCCCTTTCTCCGCATCCCTGCCAACATCTGTCATTGTAAATGGGATTGACTCCTTAATTTCTCTTTCTTCTGTCTTGTT
>NW_027397130.1:6681658-6713906 GCF_003265705.2 Callorhinus ursinus
AAATCCAGGTCTCCTACTCCTCCGCCATCTTGCTCCGCCCCAGTATCTACAAATTGTTTAATGGCTTCATTGTATTCCATGATATCTACATATCATGATTTGTTTAATTTTTTTCACTCCTGATGGGCATTTCTGATGTTTTGGGTTTTTTGCAACTACATGTAATTGTGGAACGAATCTCTTGTGTATGTGGCTTGATATACATTTATGGCTACACCTGTCGGGTACATTCCTATAAAAAAATAGCAGTCTTACTGGTCAGTGCATTTTTCCAATTTTGATGGATATTACCAAAGAGGTTGTAAACATTACTACCCTTGTCTAAATGTGTTAATAAATGGTCAGCCCCACCCCCAACACTGGGTGTTGTCAATTTTTTGTCTTTACACTCTGATGGGCAGACTTGGCATGTTGACTGCATGTGACCTGGGCCCCCAGGTAGAGGAGAATGCTGTAGGGGATGGGGGTGAGGGAGAGGGGGGAGAAGGAGTAGCGATAGGCAGCAAGCAGAGAGCCACCAGGTAGGTGATGCTGGGTGGGCTGAGAACCAACAGGACACCTGCCCTGAGGGTGGGGGGAGGTTCCAGGCCACCACCTGCTCCAGCTTGCAGACCCTCCCAGCCACCTCCCTCCCCACACTTGTCTTTGGCAAATACCAATTTTTATTCAAAAAGGGAGTAGCACCTTCAAAAGCTTATAGGTTAAAAGAAAAGGAAAGAACACCAGCACAAAGCTAATAAAGAGCATACATCAGGAGAGGAAATGCCCCAAAATCCACAGAAAATATTGTTCATATAAACAGCTATATTCAGTCAAGGAAATGATAGAGAACGGAATGAATCTAGAAGTGTAAAGAGTTTGCAGTACCAAATAGGGTGATGAAAAGCAAGCAGGCAGACCTTGGGAAAGAGAAGGAGTGCAAGAGAAAGACACAAGGTTGCCGGGAAGAAACAATGAGGGGGAGGAACGACAAAACACAATGATAAATGTGCCGGCAAATTTACAGATGTGGTTTCTTTTGCAAATTTCATGAAGGGACATTTAAGTGAACACAATACAGAAAGTGTGGAGAGGCAGATGTAGGTACAGGAGACCGAGAGGTGATGCCACAAATGTACACTGGCTATTTTCTTGGAGGAGAAGACAGAAGCCAAAAGTAAACAATTGAATTGAATTCGAAACTAACCGGAAATGAAGAGATCTTTCAGGCTGTAATTAAGAACCCACACTGTGAGCCAGGAAAGGACTATACAAGTGATCCACACCCAGAATATTATAAAGTTACAGAACCTGGAAGATAAATCAGAATCATATGGGCTGATATAAAAAATGGTGATCCAATTAGATCATACCAGAAGGAGCTTGTTGTGTGTGACACAAATAGGCTAGCCTCAGATGTGATAACCACACTACATCCCAGAAGACAGTGAAGGAAAATTTACATGCTCTGAGAAAATGAGAGGATATTCCAGAAATATTCGGACAAGAAACAGTCTCATGCGTGCAAGGCCTTATGAAATACAGCACCCATAAGCCCTTTAAAAATAGAAAATCTACATTATGATGAAATTTTGCCATCAAAGGGATGAGTTAAATAGTGAAAAAAGGGAATCTGTGGTCAGCAATGAATATATTTAAAAAGAGAAAAACCCCTAAGCAGTGGTGGGAAACATTACAGAAGAGAGTATAGATATAGGTGCAAGGAACAGTATGCTGAGAAAATCAGCGCTGGGAAGAGGAGGGAGGACAGAGTGAGATGCAAAATCTTCATCTTTTGAGGCACAAAGTCAATAGAAAGTTTAAATTTGTTGTTAAAAGTAAGATGGTAATGTGGGGGGTTCGTGTCTAAAGTGCGGAGGGCGTTGCATTGAGGGACCCCTGGGCATGGGGGTCGGGTCTGGGTGGGTGAGGAAGTCCTCCACACCGAGGCTCAGCCCAGGCTGGGGTGGCAGAACCCAAGAAGGGCTGAGAAGGGCATCCACACGGGAGGCAGGTCAGGTTAGGACATGAAAGCCCACGGAGGGCGAGGTGCTGACGCATGCCCCCGGAAAGGGCTCAGTTGGTTTCGTGCTTGTAAATGGCTCCTTCCGGAAATGTGAAGGGCCTTCTGGAAGTGTGCAGGGCCTTCTGGAAGTGTGCAGGGTTGTATAGTCTGTCACAAGCATGCGTCACCGACTCCACTCATCTCCTCGTGTCTAGACCAGCCCTCTTGTCTCCGCCACGTGAAGCCTTCCTTGACCTAGTGATGCCAGTTTCCAGAAAACACTCCGAGCTCCTGAGTGTTGTGTTTGCCGGGCGGGCAGCCACACTCGGAACCCAAGTCCCGGCATGACTTCTGCTAGGGCAGGGCCCCTCGTGGCCCCTTGAGGAGAACTGGCACTGGCCCAGGACTCCGCAGAAGGAGAAATTTAACCAAAGAAGCACATATGGACCATATGATAAAACACACACAGGGCGATGTAGGAAACACAATGCTGGGCAAGAGAGAAGCTTATGATGTACTTTATTCTTTCTCTAACTTATTTTTAAGTATTCTAGTTTTCTTTACCTTTCCATATAAATTTTAGTGTAAGCTTGTCTTTATCTACCAAAACAGTCTTGCTGGGATTTTGATAAGAATCGTTTTAAACTTATAGATCGTATTGGGATAATTGACATCTTTCCTATATTGATAATGTGGTACCTCTCACAATTTATTTAAATATTCCCTGGCTTCGGTCACCTGAGTTTTGTAAATTTTAGTATATGGATGCTGCACATGTTCTCTTAGATTTATACCAGGTGTTTCTTCTTCTTGTCCAGCAGCTGTGAATAGCACTGTGTGTTTCAATTCAGTTTCTACACGCTCGTTGCTAGTATAGAAATAGCACTGTGTGTGTGTGTGTGTATGTGTGTATGTTTATGTGTGTATGTATGTGTATATGTGTATTGATCTTTTATCCTGTGACTTGTTAAACTCATTTTTTAGTTCTGGCAGTTGGGTTTTGTTTTGTTTTGTTTTTTGTAGGTTCCCTGAGATTTTCTACACAATTATGTCATCTGCACAGAGGGACAATTTTATTTCTTCCTTTCTAATCCGTGTGCTTTAATGGTATCCTGGAAGCCCTAGGAAGCTGCAGGAAGGTCTTAAACACTCTCCATGCAGGACCTGCTGTTTCCTGGCATTTCTGCTTTTAAAAGAGAAACCAGAAGTGAAATTGCTCATATTTACATGTAGGCAACAAACTCCATTTAAAAAATATTGTGACCTGAACAAAACATTCATAAGTTCATGCAATTATGGATGCAGTCTGTGATCTGTGAGTAAAGCAGAGAAATTGCAGAACATCGTTGTGTCTGCCTAGTATTTACACCTGGGGCCATATGGTGCCCTGCAGGCTTGGGAACTGACCTTTGAAGTACACAGATGCACTTGCAGGGATGCCGTGTGGGCCAGCCCCAGGCTGGCTCCAGGGCAGGTCCAAGTCTGTTCCCTGGCCTTATGACTGGGGCCAGGGGGCTCAGCCTTCCGGGCTCCTCATTCTTTAATGTGATGTGAAGACACTAGATTAATATTATTCCATGTGGCAGTTAAAAAAACAGGACTGCAAATTTCTTGACACTCCTTTTATTAAGAGTTGGGGTTACGTCCCCTCCCCTTGAGTCTGGGTGGGCTGTGGCCACTGCAGCCAGTAGCCCAGAGCAGAGCTTCCCAAATGTTATTCCATAATTATTCTCCTAAGGAGCCTGTTTACTCATTTCTCTTCCTAGAAGTGCACCCCCGCCCCTCCGCACTATGACATTTTAATGCCAAAGATATACTGTATATGTTCATGTTCTATTGATCAGTTGATCTTCTACCAATTGATCATCTATGTTTTATATACGAAAAGAGTAGCATTTTTTCACCCTCCAAGAACCAATGTTTGTCCCCATCGGAAGGTCCAGATAGAGCCTGGTGACAGTGACCCTGTGTGATGTCCAAGGTCAGGCCAGGAGGAACCCCGTAGCCCCTTCCTCAGTCTCTAGAAACACTGGCTCTGGGGGCTCTCCCACTCAGAACCTGGTGGCCACAAGGAGAGGCTACCTGTAGGGTCTCGGGTCAACAGTCAGGACTGAGCTCCTGGTTGGGTCACCCTGGCTCATGTTCCAGACATGCGGGCAAAGACGCTTCCAGATGACAGTGGCACTGAGCCATGTGAGTCACCCCACCAGCATATGTCTTCCCAACTGAGGCCCCAGACATGATGGAGCAGAGACAGGCCGTCCTTGTCTCAACCAGCTGGAATTCCTGACCACAGAATCTGTGACATGACAAAGTAAGGAAAATCTAAGCATGGATAACGGGACCGTTCGGCCTCTATCCGTTCTAGGGTCGGACAAGACAGTAAAGAGGAACATGCTGCCTCTGCCGTGGGCACGGCGGCTGTGGGGAGGGTGCTGGCTGCTGCCAAGGGCCGCTCTGTGACTCAGCCCTGCGGCGGGGACAGCGGGCCCGAGCTCCCACGCGGTAACACGCAGGCTGCTGGGCCTTGAGGTCTCGCCCTTTCCTGACGCGAGACCCAGAACCGCGTGGGCTCAGGTGTCAGCATGTGGCAGAGCTGTTCCCCACCAGAAGCCACCGCTGTGGCAGAATGCCCCCCCACCCTGCCCCGACACACCCACTTTGGCGAAGCCCTGACCTCTTTCAAAGGAAACTCGAACCAAAAACGAACCAGCGCCTTTTCTAACAGGCTCAAGGAGAGGAACAGAGAGCCAGCAAAAGGTGGCTGGTGAATTTGCTTCAGAGAGGAAATGCTCCAGGACACAGAGCAAGAGGTCAGATAGGTCCGCTCAGTCCAGAGAAATGACAGACAATGACTTCACTAAAAAGGAGCTCAGAAAAGAGATATAGTTCCCCAAAAATGGTTCAAAAAATGTGGACACAAAAAAGAGCAGAGCCCAGGAAGAACGTAAGTAGAAGAGAACCCCCCCCCCAACAAAACCCCAACGTTTTATTGGGAGGAAATATGTATACGTTTGAAAATTAAAATAGAAAAAGACTTGTGTTATTTTTTGATGTGTGAGTGGGAGGAAGTTAAACATGAAGGGCCCGGCATTCTGGCTTGTCCTTGCTCTGCTGGGGGTGGGGGAGGGTGGGCAGGGCAAAGTTTAGGTGAAACCCAGGAGTGGGTGATGGTGGGTCTAGCTGATGGGAGGATGGACAGCATCACAGGTGTGAAGGGGACAGATCTGAGCCCCTCCTTTGTCCTGTCTGGATGGAGAAGTCCAGACACTCCCTGGAGCCCTGCACCTGAAGGACCAGGAGGGCTAAGGGACCAATGGAGGGACAGAAATGAACTGCTCTTTTGACCATCGGCTGAGTTCCCTGTCCTTGGAGGGGACAGCAGGGCCCTGTGCAGGGACACCTTCACAAAGGTCAAGGGCACAAAGTGAAGGTTGCACAGCAGGGCCCGGTGCAGGGAACAGGGTGACAACAGTGAACTCTCTCTTTAGGGTCAGCCCCAGCCCCTTCCTCCCTGACCTGATTCCTGAGCCCAGACCTGCAGGAGAGACAAGGCTTGGTCCCTGCCAGGGAAGCCCCTCTGAGGGCACAGCCATGCTGCCAAACCAAGGCTAAGCCTTTAGGGCCCTCCCTGCAGGCTTAGCCTGGGGTCCACCACCTCTGCCCCTGATTTTATCCTGCTTTTTGGCTGCTCTCCCACAATTCCCCTCCATCTCACCTGCAGGCCAGCCAAGCTCAAAGGTCTACCTTTGCCTGTCTTTCTCATTCTACTTGTATCCTACCTTGTGTCAGTTCTGCCCACATTTCCATCTTTGATCTAATATTACCTCTTTGAAGCAGAGGCAGATCCCTCACCCCTGTCCACCTGGCTGTTTACCTTCAGGGTTCTCCTGGGAAGGGTGTCTCCCAGCTCTGACCTCCATGTGGTAGCACAAATGAGGTGTTCTCTCTCATACACCCTATATAGTGGACACGGGGTCTGATGGATGATGGGCCATTGCTTACATGTGTTCCCCTGGTAGTCCCTCTCAGTATCCAAAAGTCTGGATCCCTCACCCTCGGCCTCATTCCTTCCTCTACAAGCAAGGCCAGGACCCCCTGCAGACCAACCTTGCTCTGTCCTTCACCTGCCTTGAGCATGATGGGTCATGTGGACTTCACAGGTATTTTTCTGGAGAGAGAGGGCATGCTGCTTTGCCCTTCCTCAAAATATCCTTCAAGCCACTGTACTCTTTTCCCAATTCCAATCCCTGTGGGGCTGCTGTCCCATTTCTCTACCCTGTAGGATTCCACCCATGCTCCTTGGTCTCCTAAAAGTCCTGCACCTTCCACTGCCCACTCAACAGAACAACTCCTCTCCAAAGAGTCACCAGCAGGACAGAAGCTGGTTGTGAGGCATGAGCCAAGTGCCTTGCCTCATTCAGAGGCATGACTGAACAAACTGCCGAGCGGGGCCAGGCTCCAAGGAATAGGGTCCTGGAGAAGGGAAAGAAGTAGCACTGGAGCTGGAAGGAAGCTGATAGAGGGAGATATGGGAGGAGGGACCCAGGGAGGGAATGCACCTTCACTGGTCTTTGATGGGGTGAAACTGGGGCAGCGTGTTTGCCCTTGGATGAAAGAGCTAATTGGTTGGCTTTGGATGATTCTTGAGGAGGGGTGGGATTCATGTTGATGTCCCAGCCTCTCTACCATGTTGGGGATGTGAGAAAGCAGGAATCCCAGCTTCCCACTCCTTCCCAGCGTTTCCCTAGCACTCAGGGAGGACAGGGCTGGATCCATGGAACAGGTACCCGCCCGTGAGTATCTGTGGACAGAATAACACCCTCCCCCCAGAGATGTCAGACCTGTGAATGTGTTAGTGTACATGGCAAGGGGGAATTCATGATGCAGATGGAGTTAAGATTACCAACCCGCTGACCTTGAGATGGGGAGATTATCCTGGGTTACCTGGTGGAACTAATGTCACCAGCAGCGTGTTTATAAGTGAAAGGACAGGGGAGAGCCAGTGTCCCATTAATGTGATGTGAGGAGGACTCGACCACCACTGCTGGCTGTGAGGATGGAAGGGACCCTGAACCAGGGGGTGCAGGGCCTCCAGAGGCTGGAAAAGACAAGGGAGGTCTTCTCCCTTAGAGCCTCCAGAAGGAACCAGACCTGTCAACACCTTGACTTTAGCCCAGGGAGACTCATTTCAGACTTCTAACCTCCAGAACCATTAGATCATAAAACTCTTTTTGTCTTAAGCCACCAGGTTGGTGGTGATTTTCTCCAGAAGCCACAGGAAAGGAATACAGAGCACCTTCCTTCTGGCATACTTGAGGCTGGAACCACCTACACCTCTTTGAGGTTCTTGTGGGTTGGGAGGCAGGTCAGAAGGAGGCCAGAGCCTTCTCTCCTGCAGCCCAGCTGAAGAACTTTGTCTAGGTTCCTCTTGTGGAGTGGGGAGTTCTTTAAGTGCTCAGAGGTCTAAAGAGGGGACCCAGTGCAGACCTTGCTGATTATCCCCTGCACAGGAAACATCACCAGGGCTAAGGGGGGTCCCCGACAGAGTGTCTTGAAGGGAGTGGTCACAGGGCTGCAGCGGGAAAGGTCTGCTGGGGTCCAGCTCTGCTCACCTGCTATCGGGGTTGATCAGAGTCACGAGCTGGGTACTGTTGATGCCCTGGGTAAATGGAAATGTGGAATCCCAACTGGCTGTTGTGGGTCTCATCACAGGCTTGGGAAAATCTGTTGGATCCGGTGCTAAACACACAGAGCAGAGCAGGGTGTGAGTGTGACGCAGGTGGCCCCATGGCCTTCTCCACTCCCCACCCCCAGGGTGAAGAAGCTTCTGCCTTAGCCTCATCACTCAGGCACGTTGGCCTGCTCTTGCATCTTCTTGGTTTCTCATCCCAAACATGCAATTACTTCATTTGCAGAGAAACACCAGTTCACCACCGGGGGAGGCGTGTGGGTTGGGAAGCTCTGGAGCAATTACATTCAGCTCAATCTCAGGGTTCTGTTTGGCACAGCTGAGCATGTCAGAGCCACGTTCCCACCCCTGGAGGTTTCAATCAGCCAGGCCAGCTCTTCTCTGAGTCTCAGCCTTGCCCAAAGCAGACTGTGTGCCACCTGTCCTGAAGCACTGTGACCCACGAGCTGGCTGGCCGAGGGTTCCCCCGTCTCCTGTAGCCTCCCAGAGCCCACAGGCCCTGCTGTCCCCTGGGGTCCTGCCTGCCTTCCCGGGACATTTCTTATTACACAAGACCTGCCAGTGAAGCCTTGTCTGGTTGGAGGGTCCAGACTCCAGATCTCCAGCCCCAGTTCCTCCTATGGTCTTGCACACATCCACCCACCTTTGTTGTCTTTTTCAGTTAATCTCTGGAACATTCTACACCAGCATACCTGTCCACTGAGCACATTTGCACACCATTTTGCATATGCTAATTGTGAAGAGACTTTTCTCTGCTTTATAAATGAGCTAATGAGTATCAGATGTATTACCTACCTAGTCTCTGGGTCTGTGTGTCTGTGGGTCTGTATGTTGGAGGAAGACCGAGAGGTCCAGATCTGGAGCTGTGTGTGGGGGGCTACAGCCTGACTCCCTTTCCAGGCCTGTCTGCAGGGAGGCCCTAGTGCCTCTGGGGCAGCTGCAGTGGAGCCCAGAGTCCCCTCCAAGGCTCAGAGGCAGCCAGAGAGGGGGTCCCTGCACTCTGGTGGAGTCTGCCTTACCTTTTCCCAGAAATGGGTTCAGAGTCCCTTGCCTGCTCCTTTGTGCTTATGTTGCCAGAGGAAGGAGGGGAAGAAGGAGGGGGCAGGGAGAGGGTCTCTTGTCCTGTAGCTGAGACCATCAGGACCATGGTTTTCTAGTACCCACTCCCCCCTGCACACCTGACAAGGCCCCACTCAGCCTGGGGCTGCACTGAGGGTGGACATGACCGGGAAAAGAGGAGCTGCCTTCCCTGGACAAGCCTGTCCTACCCGAGTCTCTGCTTCTCTGCTCCCTTTGGTGAGAGCAGATGGATCACACAGAGATATGGGGCTCGCTCTTTCTTCCAGTCTTTTCCAGACTCTTGGTGCCCCCCACCATACTTGCTCACACATGCTCACACACGCGCGCGCACACACACACACACACACACACACACACACACACAAACAAGCACACACAGGTGTAGTCTCAGGCAAGTTTAGAGACTCTTCTCCATCCATTTGGGAAGACAGAGGAACAGTCCTGACTCCTCTGTGGGTGGTATCAGGGCCCCAAGACACAGGAGGGCGTAGTGCCTACCTGGGTCAACAATCACAGATAATTTGTACACTGGGTCAACGCCGGTTCTCTCAATCCCACACCAGTAGGTGTCTGCATCATCTGGACAGAACTCCTCTAAGGTCATGGTGAATGTGCGTTGGTTGGGATTGTCCTGGATGGATGCTCGGCCCTTCTTTACTGGCTCATTGGTCCCGGTGGTTTTTACAAGGATTTTGCAGTAAATCCAGTTCTTCCCGTGGCACCACCACTTCTTGTAGGATTCCCATCCTGGGGTATACTCACAATAAGCTGTCAGTGTGCCCCACTCTGTGGCTCTCACCATCCCCTCTTGGCAGATGGAGAAGTGGCCTAGAAGACAGAAACCCAACATTCATGTCATCCTCTCTTGAGCCCTGGGATGGTCTGGATGATGCTGGGGCATCTGGTACTGCCCTGAAGACCAGCCAGGAGCCTCTGCTCTCTGTCTAATCGCCACATCCCGCCTGTCCCTTCATTCCCTGCAGTACGTCTTTAGCTGTTACCTCTCTCGGTTGCTGCTAATTGCCCAATACAGGGGCCTCCGCTCACTCATCACTTACTGATCATGACTCCTCCATGCCCTCCACCAACAGCTCTCCCCAGCAGCACAGAGCCCACACTGCAGCCCCAGGTGTATTTCTGAATCCCAGAGATGGTGAGACAGTGCAGCCCCCTCCCTACCCATCCCCTGACACTCTAACCCCAAAACACCTAAAATACTTCACCCTCTAATCGACATGTGGCACAGAACTATTTCACTACACACCTTGCTCTTCTGAGTCTCCATGCCTTTGCACAAGCTGTTCTCTCTGCTTGGAATGTTCTCTCTTCTCTGCTTGAAGGAATCAAGCCTTATATTCATCCCTCAAGGCTTGGCTCAATAGTATCTCTTCTATGGTGTCTATGATTCTGCAGTCAACTGGGTCGTTCCTGGTGCCATCAGAGCACGTCGTCCCTGTCTCCATTGTTGCGCTTATGACCCTGGACGACTGTCTGGTCTTCGGCTCATCCAAAGCAGAGACTTGGGCAGCCCGATCTGTGGGGTTGAGCAACTCTCCAGAGTGCCTGTCACACCCAGATTTTGCTGTCTGTCTTCCTCCCTCTACCCTGAGCTCTTCAGAAGAGAAGATCTCAGCTCTAGCTACAAGTCAAGACAGTTATGCAGGTTTATAAATGATCCAGATGCCTGACCCCCACCTTGACTGAGTGGGTCTCTGCTGGAGCCTGAGCTTCTGGGTTCCTTCAAAATTCCTCTGGAATTCATGCATTTACATATGTGTATATATGTGTGCATGTCTGTGTCTGTCTGTCATCTACCCATACATCCATGTATGCATTCATCCGTGCATCCATGCATGCATTCATCCATGCATCCATGCAACCATCCATCCATCAACTGTCTATCCATCTGTCTGCCAGAGTTGACAAGTAGTGCACTAGAAAACAGACACTGTTTGTGTTATTTTTGTTTTCTCTCCCCAACACCTAACTTAATAGATGTCAGGTAACAAGACTTTAAAAAAAGTTTTTTTAACGAATAAGTGTCTGGATGAGTGAAATGTTCTGCCATTGCCCCCGGGACAGACCCTGTGTGTGTCCCGCCCCAGCCCTGCGGGTGCTCCATCCTGAAGCCCCCGCCCCACTCACCTTGGATGATGAGAAGGAGCAGAACCGGGAGCAGCCACATGTCCTGCCTGCTTAGATTGTCTCCCTCGTGCTCAGCTGATACCCACCGTCCTCCAGGGTCTGGAACTGAGCTCAGAGGCAACCTGCCTTCTTTTTCTCTAAATTAGTCTTTTTTAGTTTCTCTCATCTACGTTCTTAATTATTTTTTTTCCGTTACTTCCTAACTTCCAAATTAGGAGAAAAGCAGGTTTGTTTTGGAAGTGTATGGACTATGTGATGAGGTGTGCCCTGTCCTTGCTCTGGCACCTCACCGCGGCATCCCCTGGGGTCTGTCCCTGATGACCTTCTCTTGGGGGAAGGTCCCTGCCCCACTCTCTAGCACCACCTCTAGTCTGTGCACACTTACTTCCTGCCACCCCCATCCTCCAGCCCAGTTCTGGACTTCCATTGGCTACTGGTGCCTTTGTAGAGCTGCCTACCATGCTAGCAACACAATGTGCTCAAAATACGTTTCTTGTCATCTTCACTCCTAAGGTTAATCTGTCCCAACATCTGGTCCATGGGCCCAGGGCCCCCTCTCCCCCTGTCTGCCCCAGACTAGCCTTCCTAAGGCAAAGTCCATGAGGTCTTCTTCCTGACACCTGCCACCCTCAGAAGGCCTTGCCAGGATGGGAGGATAGGAGGTGGAGAGGCCAAGGGTTTTGCCAGCAAGAGGGGGAGATGGGGGCGGGGGGGCCAGCTCTGGGGAGTGAAGAAAAGCAAGAGTTTCCTGTCCCCTTCAAGGTCCTAGCTGCACTAGAATCAAATTGACATGAGACAGATTAACAGGACAATAACAATTTAATAGCATAAGTGTGCGGAATCCACACAGATATGGTAGTCAGGCATAATGGGGTACATATGTCATCCTGAATTAAAAGAAGTGTGTGGGAGTTTGGGACATCAAAGGGAAGGAAAGGAACTCACAGGAAGATGAAAATCAGTAAGTTTGGTAGTCAAATGTTTGCCCTGCCACATCCTTGGGTTACTCAGATAAGATTTATTCCTGATAATAACCCTTATTCTGCAAAGACCCTGCCATTGAGATTCTTCTATGTAGTAGCGAAGGGAGGGCCAAAAGTTTCTCTGGAGCCTGTAATGTCTCGAGGGCCTTTAGCTCAGAATAGTCTTCATGGCAAAGTGGCCCATTTTGGGGCTGCCTACCTCAGCCCCTAGAACTCTGTGTTCACCTGTAGAACTAAGCCTTCTCTTACGATTGGGGGGTCTCAGTGAACCCTGGGGTTTCTGCCTGAGGCAAAGAGGGGGAAGGGGTGGGGGGCAGGATCATTAGCCTCCCCTCAAAATTATCCCTCCCACCCTTTCTTTCTCAAGTTTTACTGAGGTGTAACTGGAATAAAAGTTCTTTTTAAAGTACACAGGTTGAAACTGTTTCTCAAATTTTACATGTGGTACAATTTTGGGGTGGTGTTAAGTTCTATGTGTTTAACACATACATCGTTTCAGGGAAGCACCACCAACCACATACAAAGCAATGCTATCCCCTTGCCAGAAAGTTCTTTTTTTTTTTTTAATAATTTTTTATTGTTATGTTAATCACCGTACATTACATCATTAGTTTTTGAGGTGTTCCATGATTCATTGTTTGTGCATAACACCCAGTGCTCCACGCAGAATGTGCCCTCTTTAATACCCATCACCAGGCGAACCCATCCCCCTACGCTCCTCCCCTCTAGAACCCTCAGTTTGTTTTTCAGAGTCCATCGTCTCTCATGGTTCGTCTCCCCCTCGGGCTTACTCCCCTTCATTCTTCCCCTATCTTCTTGTTTTTTTTTCTTAACATATATTGCATTATTTGTTTCAGAGGTACAGATCTGTGATTCATCAGTCTTGTACAGTTCACAGCGCTCACCATAGCACATACCCTCCCCACCGTCTATCACCCAGCCACCCCATCCCTCCCACCCGCCACCACTCCAGCAACCCTCAGTTTGTTTCCTGAGATTCAGAATTCCTCATATCAGTGAGGTCATATGATACATGTCTTTCTCTGATTGACTTATTTCGCTCAGCAGAACACCTCCAGTTCCATCCACGTCGTTGCAAATGGCAAGATCTCATTCCTTTTGATGGCTGCATAATATTCCATTGTGTATATATACCACCTCTTCTTTATCCATTCATCTCTCGATGGACATCTTGGCTCTTTCCACAGTTTGGCTATTGTGGACATTGCTGCTATAAACATTGGGATGCACGTAGCCCTTCGGATCCCTACATTTGTATCTTTGTGGTAAATACCCAGGAGTGCAATTGCTGGATCGTATGGTAGCTCTATTTTCAACTGTTTGAGGAACCTCCGTACTGTTTTCCAGAGTGGTTACACCAGCTTGCATTCCCACCAACAGTGTAGGAGGGTTCCCCTTTCTCCACATCCCCGCCAACATCTGTCGTTTCCTGACGTGTTAATTTTAGCCATTCTGACAGGTGTGAGGTGGTATCTCATGGAGGTTTTGATTTGGATTTCCCTGATGCCGAGCGATGTTGAGCACTTTTTCCTGTGTCTGTTGGCCATTTGGATGTCTTCTTTGGAAAAATGTCTGTTCATGTCTTCTGCCCATTTCTTGATTGGATTATTTGTTCTTTGGGTGTTGAGTTTGATAAGTTCTTTATAGATTTTGGATACTAGCCCTTTATCTGATATGTCATTGCCAAATATCTTCTCCCATTCTGTCAGTTGTCTTTGGTTTTGTGGACTGTTTCTTTTGCTGTGCAGAAGCTTTTGATCTTGATGAAATCCCCATAGTTCATTTTTGCCCTGGCTTCCCTTGCCTTTGGCGATGTTTCTAGGAAGAAGTTGCTGCAGCTGAGGTCGAAGAGGTTGCTGCCTGTGTTCTCCCTTAGGATTTTGATGGACTCCTGTCTCACGTTTAGGTCTTTCAACCATTTGGAGTCTATTTTTGTGTGTGGCATAAGGAAATGGTCCAGTTTCCTTCTTCTGCCTGTGGCTGTCCAATTTTCCCAACACCATTTGTTGAAGAGACTGTCTTTTTGCCATTGGACATTCTTAACCAACTGAGCCACCCAGGCGCCCACCATTGGACATTCTTTCCTGCTTTGTCGAAGATGAGTTGACCATAGAGTTGATGGTCCATTTCTGGGCTCTTGATTCTGTTCCATTGATCGATGTGTCTGTTTTTGTGCCAGTACCATACTGTCTTGATGATGACAGCTTTGTAAGAGAGCTGGAAGTCCGGAATTGTGATGCCACCGGCTTTGCTTTTCTTTTTCAAGATTCCTCTGGCTATTCGGAGTCTCTTCTGGTTCCTTACACATTTTAGGATTATTTGTTCTATTTCTTTGAAAAAGGTGGATGGTATTTTGATGGGGATTGCATTGAATGTGTAGATTGCTCTGGGTAGCACTGACATCTTCACAATGTTTGTTCTTCCAATCCATGAGCAGGGAACGTTTTTCCATTTCTTTGTGTCTTCTTCAATTTCTTTCATGAATATTTTATAGTTTTCTGAGTACAGATCCTTTGCCTCTTTGGTTAAATGTATTCCTAGGTATCTTATGGTTTTGGGTGCAATTGTAAATGGGATCGACTCCTTGATTTGTCTGTCTTCTGTCTTGTTGTTGGTGTAGAGGAATGCCACTGATTTCTGTGCATTGATTTTATATCCTGCTACCTTACTGAATTCCTGTATGACTTCTAGCATTTTTGGGGTGGAGTCTTTGGGGTTTTCCACATACAGTATCATATCATCTGCAAAGAGTGAGAGTTTGACTTCCTCTTTGCCGATTTGGATGCCTTTGATTTCTTTTTGTTGTCTGATTGCTGTGGCTAGGACTTCTAATACTGTGTTTAATAGCAGTGGTGAGAGTGGACATCCCTGCCACGTTCCTGACCTTAGGGGAAAAGCGCTCAGCTTTTCCCCATTGAGAATGATATTCGCTGTAGGTTTTTCATAGATGGCTTTTATGATATTGAGGTATGTACTCTTTATCCCTCTCCTCTGAAGAGTTTTGATCAAGAAAGGATGCTGTACTTTGTCAAATGCTTTTTCTGCATCTATTGAGAGGATCATATGATTCTTGTTCTTTCTTTTGTTAACGTATTGTATCACGTTGATTGATTTGCAGATGTTGAACCGGGCTTGCAGCCCAGGGATAAATCCCACTTGGTCGTGGTGAATAATCCTTTTAATGTACTGTTGGATCCTATTGGCTAGTATTTTGGTGAGAATTTTGGCATCCATGTTCATCAAAGATATTGGTCTGTAGTTCTCCTTTTGGTTGGGGTCTTTGTCTGGTTTTGGGATCAAGGTAATGGTGGCCTCATAAAATGAGTTTGGTAGTTTTCCTTTCATTTCTATTTTTTGGAACAGTTTCAGGGGAATAGGTATGAATTCTTATTGAAATGTCTGATAGACTTCCCCTGGGAAGCCATCTGGCCCTGGGCTTTTGTTTGTTGGGAGATTTTTGATGACTGCTTCAATTTCCTTAGTGGCTATAGGTCTGTTCAGGTTTTCTATTTCTTCCTGGTTCAGTTTTGGTAGTTGATACATCTCTAGGAAGGCATCCATTTCTTCCAGATTGTCTAATTTGCTGGCATATAGTTGCTTATACTATGTTCTTATAATTGTTTGTATTTCTTTGGTGTAGGTTGTGATCACTCCTCTTTCATTCATGATTTTATATTTGGGTCATTTCTCTTTTCTTTTTGATAAGTCTGGCCAGGGGTTTATCAATCTTGTTAATTCTTTCAAAGCACCAGCCCCTAGTTTCGTTGATCTGTTCTACTGTTCTTTTGGTTTCTATTTCATTGATTTCTGCTCTGATCTTTATTATTTCTCTTCTCCTGCTGGGTTTAGGCTTTATTTGCTGTTTTTTCTCCAGCTCCTTTAGGTGTAGGGTTAGGTTGTGTATTTGAGACCTTTCTTGTTTCTTGAGAAAGGCTTGTATTGCTATATACTTTCCTCTCAGGACTCCCTTTGCTGTATCCCAAAGATGTTGAACAGTTGTGTTTTCATTTTCATTGGTTTCCATGAATTTTTTTAATTCTTCTTTAATTTCCTGGTTGACCCATTCATTCTTTAGTAGGTTGCTCTTTAGCCTCCATGTATTTGAGTTCTTTCTGACTTTCTTCTTGTGATTGAGTTCTAGTTTCAAAGCACTGTGGTCTGAACATATGCAGGGAATGATCCCAATCGTTTGGTACCGGTTGAGACCTGATTTGTGACCTAGGATGTGATCAATTCTGGAGAATGTTCCATGGGCACTAGAGAAGAATGTGTATTCCGTTGCTTTGGGATGGAATGTTCTGAAAATGTCTGTAAAGTCCATTTGGTCCAGTGTTTCATTTAAAGTCTTTATTTCCTTGTTGATCTTTTGCTTAGATGATCTGTCCATTTCAGTTAAGGGGGTGTTAAAGTCCCCCACTATTATTGTATTGGCGTCAATGTGTTTCTTCGCTTTTGTTATTAATTGCCTTATATAATTGGCTGCTCCCACGTTAGGGGCATAGATATTTAGAATTGTTAGATCTTCTTGTTGGATAGACACTTTAAGTAGGATATAGTGTCCTTCTTCATCTCTTATTACAGTTTGTTTTAAATCTAATTTGTCTGATATAAGGATTGCCACCCCAGCTTTCTTTGGTGTCCATTAGCATGGTAAATGGTTTTCCACCCCCTCACTTTCAATCTGGGGGTGTCTTTGGGTCTAAAATGAGTCTCTTGCAGACAGCATATGGATGGGTCTTGTTTTTTAATCCAATCTGATAGCCTATGTCTTTTGATTGGGGCATTGAGCCCATTTACATTCAGGGTAACTATTGAAAGATAGGAATTTAGTGTCATTGTATTGCCTGTAAGGTGACTGTTACTGTATATTGTCTGTGTTCCTTTCTGATCTATGCTGCTTTTAGGCTTTCATTTTGCTTAGAGGACCTCTTTCAATATTTCTTGTAGGGCTGGTTTTGTGTTTGCAAATTCCTTTAGTTTTTGTTTGTCCTGGAGGCTTTTTATCTCTCCTTCTATTTTCAATGACAGCCTAGCTGGATATAGTATTCTTGGCTGCATATTTTTCTCGTTTCGTGCTCTGAAGATATCATGCCAGTCCTTTCTGGCCTGCCAGGTCTCTGTGGATAGGTCTGTTGCCAATCTAATGTTTCTACCCTTGTAGGTTACATATCTCTTCTCGAGCTGCTTTCAAGATTTTCTCTTTGTCTCTGAGACTCATAAGTTTTACTATTAGATGTCGGGGTGTTGACCTATTTTTATTGATTTTGAGAGGGGTTCTCTGTGCCTCCTGGATTTTGATGCCTGTTTCCTTCCCCACGTTAGGGAGGTTCTCTGCTATTATTGGCTCCAATATGCCTTCTGCCCCTCTCTCTCTTTCTTCTTCTTCTGGGATCCCAATTATTCTAATGTTGTTTCGTCTTATCATATCACTTATCTCTCGAATTCTGCCCTCGTGGTCCTATAGTTGTTTCTCTCTTTTTCTCAGCCTCTTTATTTTCCATCATTTGGTCTTCTGTATCACTGATTCTCTCTTCTGCCTCATTTATCCTAGCAGTTAGTGCCCCCATTTTTTATTGCACCTCATTAATAGCCTTTTTGATTTCGACTGGGTTAGATTTTAGTTCTTTTGTTTCTCCAGAAAGCGTTTCTCTAATAACTTCCACGCTTTTTTGAAGCCCAGCTAGTATCTTTAAAGTCATGATTCTGAACTCTAGGTCCGACATCGTACTAATGTCCGTATTGAGTAGGTCCCTGGCAGATGGTACTATGTCTTGTTCTTTTTGCTGAGGTGATTTTTTTCGTCTTGTCATTTTGTCCAGAGGAGAATAGATGAATGAGAGAACAGAATGCTAACAGGTTAACAACGTCTCCAGCAAATATACTCTATACAAATCAGAAAAGACCTGAAACCAGGGGAGAAGAAAGGGAAAGAAAGAAGAGAAAAAAAAAAGGGAAAAGAAAAAGATAAAAACAAACAAAAACAGAACAAAACAATAAAAAAACAGAATGTGATCAAATATGATCAGGCTAGTGCATAGATCAGTGCCACACACTAGCTTTTGGGCATAGTTTGGTCTGTTAGAAGAAAGTGCCTGCTAAAATTTTAAAGGAAGACTTATATATGTACAAAATAAGGGTTGATACAATGAAGGGATGGAATTAGACTGTAAAGATGAATATTATAAAAGATTTTATAAAAGGAATTGATAAGAAGTTGTTTTTAAAAAGAAAGAAGAAGATTGAAAAAGAAAAAGTAGAAAGAAAAAAAAGAGAGAGAATGTGATCAGGCAGAAGAATAGAACAAAGCCATACAGTAGTGATTTAGGGTATATTTGGATGTGTTAGAAGAAATTTTATCTCAAAATTTTAAAGAGAGAAGAACTTATATATATATGCCAAAAATAAGGGTAACTACTATGAAGGGATAAAAATATGACTCTAAAAATGAAAAATAAAAAGTTTTTTTTAAAAAAAGGGATTGATAAGATGTTGTTTGAAAAAGGGAAAAAGAAAAATTCAAAAACAACAGTTAAAAAATTAACTTTGAAAAACTAATGAATTATGGTAAAAAAGCCCTGAATTCTATGTGCAGTATTCCCCTAGCGCTGGAGTTCTCCCGTTCTCCTTGATCGGTAAACTTGGTCTTGGCTTGCTGGCTGTTCGTGGTGATCTTCTGGGGGAGGGGCCTGTTGCCCTGGTTCCCAAACGTCTTTGCCGGAGGCGGAATTGCCCCGCCCTTGTGTGTCTGGGCTAAGCAAGCTGCTCCGGTTTGCTCTCAGGAGCTTTTGTTCCCTGCAAGCTCTCGATACAGCTTTGGAGGACCAGGGTGAAAATGGTGGCCTCCCAATCTCCGCCTGGAGGAGCTGAGAACTCGGGGCCCCGCTCTTCAGTGCGCCCCCAGAGAAAAGCAGTCACTCCCGTCTCCCCGGTCTCCGGCCGCACTCCGTGCTCACCCGGCCTGTGACCGAGCGTTTCTATCTCTGGCACCCGACCCCGTGTGGAGTCTCCAAACCCAGCAGATCCCTGCGGTGCGCTCCCGCGCCGCTCCTCCCCGGGGGAGGAAGGCGAGTCTCCCCGGCTCTGCCGCTTGTTGGGTCCCTGCTGCAGGAGCAGTAGCCCGACTGGGTCGCGGATCACAGTTTATGGCGACCCCGAGCTGAGAGCCCGCACCTCGGCTCCGTCTCTGCAGCCGGCTTCCCCGCTCCGATACCTGGGAGCTCTGCCGCACTCAGGCACCCCCGGTCTTTCTGTGACCCCGAGGGTTTTGAGACCACACTGTCCCGCGAGGGTTCCACCCCCCGCTTAGCCACTGGAGCGACGTCCCTCGGCGGAGCCGACTTCTAAAAGTTCCGATTTTGTGCTCCGCGGCTCTATCACTTGCCAGATGCGGCCGACGGAGGCCCCCTCCCCGGCCGTCTATCCTCCCGAATATCGCCTCAGATTCACTTCTCCGCACGTCCTACCTTCCAGAAAGTGGTCGCTTTTCTGTTCAGAGTGTTGTTAATCTTCTTATCTTCGATCTCCTGTTGAGTTCGTAGGTGTTCAGAATGGTTTGATCCCTATTCAGCTGAATTCCTGAGACCAGACGAAATCCAGGTCTCCCACTCCTCCGCCATCTTGCTCCGCCCCCCTAATTTTATATTTCAATCTGGCTAATCCCAACCCTAAAGGGTGGTGGGGCTGTGTCTTTTTATGCCCGAGAAGTCCAGTGTCACTATGCAGGATACATGTGCTTGATATGGGCCATCTCAGATTTATCTTAGTAAATGTAACAAATTACTTTTTAGATCCTCAAATTTATAACAAAATTACTTTACCTATCCTGGTCTCCAAAATTTGGTGTTTTAAATATGCTTTATTTTTTAAATTTATTTTTTTAATTTAATCACTTCACTAAAGCATTGTTATTCAAACACTGGTCAGGGTTTAAAAGTCTAAGATGTGTTTGTTCAGTCAGCTTTATCATGCAGAGTATCTTTATGTTCTGAATTTTAGTGTTTTATTTTGGAAGTGATATTTTTAAGGGTTTTGGTAACCCTTGATTAATATAGCTAGAGGTGGGTGGAAATGGAATTAATGTAATTAAGATTTTTTCCTGCTTGGGCTCTGAAGGTTGGCTCTGACATCGGATTACTTTGTATTGTAATTGCTACATTTGGGTTCAGGATCAGAGCAAACTGGTGAGTTGTGTTGATTTTTTTCACCCATTTGTAATAAAATATTTTCCTTCCAGTGTTCAAACTCAAAAAAGAGAGAGAAACTGTGTTCATGGGAACTCTCAGAACCCACCATTGTTGATGGGAACTCTCAGTGTGGGACTGACCACAAGTCCCCAGCAGTATCACCTTCAGGGGGCTCATAGTGCAGGGCCCCCGGGGCCAGGCCAGACCTATCAGAGGCACAAAGACCCCAGCGTGGGGGCATGGGTCAGCGCATGGGATACATAAATGCCTATTCACAAGGAGGCTTATGTAGTAAGTGACCAATGTATTATTTTTTTTAAAAAGGTGATGACCTTGGAAATAAGTATTATAAGAACAGCAATGACCTTGGAAATAAAAGTATTTTGCTTTGAACCTTGGCTGCCTTTTATGAACTGATCTAGAGTAAATAATTTGCATCTCTCTGCATCTTGGTCTCTTGTTTTCAAGGATTGTGATAAGAATTGGATTAGATCGGGCGCCTGGGTGGCTCGGTTGGTTAAGCCACTGCCTTTGGCTCAGGTCATGATCCTGGAGTCCCAGGATCGAGTCCCACATTGGGCTCCCTGCTCAGCGGGGAGTCTGCTTCCCCCTCTGACCCTCCCCCCTCTCATGTGCTCTCTCTCTCTCTCTCAAATAAATAAATAAAATCTTTAAAAAAAAGAATTGGATTAGATTACAGGGAAAGCCGGGTAATACAGTGATTAGTCCAATTAGTATTGGTTTTCTGCTCCCCTCCTCTGGGCTGGTGCATAAGACAGTATTCCTGTTTTTCAAAATGGTTGCCATAATGATGCAAGTGGCCAATTTCTTTAGCGCTCAGTACGCGCTCTCCTGTGGAAACCATCTTACCATTAATAACTCCTCCTCTTTGCCTGGGCAAAGTTTCTCCCACACCATTGTCACTCTGACCTGCCCAGCCCCAGTCACCTGGGACACAGAAGAGCAGCAGAGCTAATGGCAGCCACATGGTCTTGTCCCACTGAGGTGTCTCCAGCTGCAGCTGAAACCTCCTCAACCAGGGTCGGCTCACCCCATCTCCCTCTGGTGTCTCTCCAACTGCAGCTGAAACCTCCTCACCCAGGGCCGGCTTACCCCATCTCCCCCTTCTGCTTTCCTTGGCATTTCTCTGCTTCCTTTTTCAGCCTCTTGGTTCTTTTCTCAGAGCTGCTCAGAAAATGGGGGAAGTGAGGGGCTCAGGGCATCGTACAGTCAGTTGATGGCTTGCTGAAGTTCATCCTCAGAAACACATTTGAATGGACAGTTCTTGTTTCTGTTCCCTCTGAGAATGATGCCCTTACTATAACTTCACCCGCAGCCAACACACCCTTGTGCCATCCAACCAAGCTATCACATTGACTTCCATCTAGATTTTCTGAGCAAGCCCCCGCCCCTCCCCTGCTCCCCACCTATGAATAGCAAGTGTCCTGTGATTGGTGTGGCTGGCATGAACAGTCCTGCGAAGAAAAGACATGACCAAGCCTTCTCTGGACAAGACCCTCTATTTGCAGGGCCCAGTGCAAAATGAAAATGCCTTTGTCCCAGAATTACCAATAATATCAAGATAGCAACAGTGGAGGATTTAATCAAGCCCTTCTGAGTGGGGTTCCCGTGCACCTGCAAAGGTGCATCTTCATGGGCCGGCCCCTGTCTCTGTCTCTTCCTGGAGCAGGGTGTGAGGCTGGGTCCCCTCTTGGGGTGTGCTCTGCTCTTCTCAGCCCCCAGCCCTCAGTCTGGCCCCACAAAGTCCCAGAGTCCTTGAATGGGTTCCTGTCTTGGTCACGTGCTCTTGACCAGGGCCCAGCGCTCTGGCACCAAGCCATCCTCAAGCCTCACCTTTAATCTGTGTGGTTAAATGAGCCCCAAGATTCTCATGGCTACAAAAGTTTCAGTATATTGAATGGTAACTCAGGTGCACTTGGCCAGAAATGTGCCCAATGACACAAAACAGCCAGGGGGAACTTATAAAGGCGGGTGCAAATTTGGGGTGTCTTATCCAGGAACCCAGATTCACATAAACAGAAAAGTCTAAAATTCTGGGATCCCATTGTCAAACATTCTTAGCTGGATGTTTCTAAGTAACCTGTCTGCTTGTTTTTTGCTGTACTGGTAGACCCCATATATTCTGATGTTTTGTGTGTGCGTGCATGGGTGTGTGTGTGTGTGCGTGCGCGCGTGCGCGTGCGTGCGTGCATCTTCCCTTTTCATGGTGGGAGGTCATTTCCTGCACAACGTGTTCAACAATGACACAGAACTGACAGAGCTAAGGAGGAGGAAGTTTGCTAGAAGCAGAAGGATTTTTTCAATTCATTAGCTTCCATTTACTTGGGCTCCTTTGCTCCCTCATTAACCCTTAGGGTTCGGGTACATGAAGAGGTACAAAGATTCATATTCATCTTTTGTACCCTTTTCTCACTAGTCCTTGTGATATTAGCCTGAGAATTATTATTTTCTTTTCAACATGACCTTAAAGGAAAATCATTCCCCCTCAAATGTGATCTATGATGTGCCCCAGAAAGTTCCACCTTGCTTTTTATTAGCTGCATGAGCTTAGGCAAGTCACATGATTGCTCCCAGGCTAGGATTCCAGTTCACTCCCTCCTTCCCAGCTCACCCCACCTGGGTGCATCTGGAAGTAGGTGAGTGTGTGTGTCCCTCTTTGAGCCCCAGGGATGGTTCCATCTGCAAATGGCCTAGGCAGCACAGGCAGGTTTCTTAGGGACAGATCTGTCCTTTCTGTGACTGTTGTCTGCCAAAAGGGAGGCCACACTGCCCATCTTAGACCACCAGCCCTATAAGGGCAGAGCCCCCAAGAGCTGCTCACTGCCCTGGGAACAAGGAAAGGGCTACCTGCTCCTTAGTCTCCCTGGAGGAGCCCTGTTGGGGCAAGGCAGTTGCAGGGAGCACTGCTTAACATTCCTCCCTTAGAAGGTAGTGTCTGAGTCTGTGAAGGGGAAAATTCATAGCCACAGACTCTCCCAGAAAGGCACTCTCACCATCCTCATTCTGGGCAACCATAGGGCTGCTGTGCCTAGGGCTGTATCAATCAATGTTTTCTAAATGATGTTGCTGTAACAAAACTCCCAACCCTCAGAATGCTGGAACCACAAAGGTTGCTCTCTCACTCATGTTACATGTCTGCAGTAGGCCACTTTGCTTGGGGACCCAGCCTGAAGGACCAGCCCCTGTCTGCAACAGGAAGAGGAAAACCACACAGCAAGTCCCAGAGCTTCGGCTCAAAGGAGCACGTGTCTCTTAGGCTCCTCCTTCATTGGCCAACCCTGATGTCAACGGGATGGAGTAGTATAATCCCTTCATAGGGACAGGTGGCAGGAATTGCAAGCCTACGACCAGAGGTTTCCATTAGCTAAGCTGGAAGTTCGCTCCATGGCATGCAAACTTCATGGCTTCCTGTTGGTCTCAGGTCAAGGCAGGAAGAGGTTGCAGGGTCTGCTTAGCCAACCCAGGTTCATTTCCTCAGCCACAGACAGGACACTTGGCCATATGCAAAGGACATGGCAATAGGACAGGAACCAACTTTATTTTTAAATTTTTTTGTGTGTTAATCTAAGAGATTGTTATTAATACACAGCTAATAAACATAATATTATAAAATAGAAGTCATGACAAAGTGTATATTAAACCTAAAATGGCAACTAAATTATAATTATAACTTTTTAAATTTCTCTTAGAGTTACCTTTTCTGTTTTTTAAATTTTTTTAATTTAAATTCAATTAATTAACATATAGTGTATTATTTGTTTCAGAGGTAGAGTCCAGTGATTCATCAGTCTTATATAATACCCTGTGCTCATTACATCACGTTCCCTCCTTAATATCCATCACCCAGTTACCCCATGCTCCCACCCCAACCCCTCCAGTAACCCTCAGTTTGTTTCCTATGATTAAGAGTCTCTTATGGTTTGTCTAGTTCTCTGATTTCATCTTGTTTTATTTTTCCCTCTCTTCCCCTATGAGCCCCCAAATAAGTTTTGTTTCTTAAATTCCACATATGAGTGAGATCATATGATAATTGTCTTTCTCTGATTGACTTATTTAGCTTAGCATAATACACTCTAGTTCCATCCATGTTGTTGCAAATGGCAAGATTTCATCCTTTCTGATGGCTGAGTAGTATTCCATTGTATATATATACCACATCTTCTTTATCCATTTTTCTATTGATGGACATCTGGGCCCTTTCCATAGCTTGGCTATTGTGGACATTGTTGCTATAAACACTGGGGTGCAAATGTCCTTTTGGATCATGACATTTGTATCTTTGGGATATATACCTAAGAGTGCAATTGCTAGGTCACAGGGTAGTTCTATTTTCAACTTTTTGAGGAACCTCCATACTGTTTTCCAGAGTGGCTGCACCAGCTTGAATTCCCACCAACAGTGTAAGAGGGTTCCCCTTTCTAGGAACCAACTTTAAACAGGATGCACAGTGGGCCTTCAAGAGAGATGAGCCTTGCTCATGGCACAAAGGAGGGACTTGCCAGGGAAAATCAACAGTCACTTTGACAGTAGGCAAGGTCTCATTTTGATCTCACACATTCACTGCCTGCGTTATCCTCAGGGAGGTTCTCCATGGTACCTGTGAAGGTCAGGTCCCACAGATGGTCGTAGATGGACACTCGGCCTCTGATCACCACCACCTCTGCCCCCAAAGTCTTCACAGTATTCCTTGACTGATGATACAGTTCTTCGCATCAGTATTGGTTAAAGTGTCTTGAATTCCTCCTCATGTCAACAGGGCATGCTCAGAGATCCCCCTACACTGGTGCCCATTATGGTGCGAGGGCCACTCAGAGGCCAGAAGTCTGGAAAAGGCAAAAGCCTGAGTCCCAGTTCCCCACTGAGGTGGGCTAGCTGACAGCAGTGACAGCTGGGGTGCAGGTCCCTTCAAAGCTCCTCAAGAGCCGTTGCCCCATGGCTGGAGGAGACAGTGGCCAGGAAGATGGGTCACTCAGAGACCAGGGTCAGGAGCCAGGAATCAGGAGCAGGCCTGGCATGTTTAAGGAATAACATGGAGGCACATGAGGACCAAAGGGAGGCCATAGAGAAAGGCAGAGTGAGGTACGGGCCCTGGAGGGTTTTGAACGTGGAAGGGGCAGGATCCTGCTCATGTTTTCAAATTGTTCCTACCATTGAGCGGGGGGTAGACCATCAAGGTGAGGAAGGACCACAGCAACAACGGGATGCCAATTAGTCTGTGAATGACCAGTCGTCCATGGTAACCCACACTCAGTTAGGAGCAGTGGGCAAGTGGAGCCTGGCTAGAATCTGAACATTGATATTTTGAGGAAAGAGCAACAGGATATTTTAACAGATTAGATACGCCAAGAGAGGAATCAGGATCCACTCCTAAGTTCAGGGCTGAGCAGCTGGGGGTATGAGATTGCAGTGACAGAAATGAGAAAGGCTGGATTTGGAGGAAGATCAGAGTCTGGTTTAGACTTTAAGATGTTTATACTCCCTGCCATGGACTGAATGTCTGTGTCGTTCTCCCCAACCCCCTGCCATATATTTAGGAACTATATATTCATCTCAAAAGCTCCTTTTTTTTTTTTGTTCTCTGGTTGCTAATATTTTCTAAACTCTCCTCACTCTGTGGTCATGTGTTGGTCTGGTCTGGTCTGGTTTGGTCTTTCTCTTTTATGTCCCACATGTGCCTCAAATGACTGATCGTTGTTGGTCATCTGACTGTAATGGAGAATGAGCCAGAACATAGCTGCTCGGGGCTCTGAGTATGTGGAGGAAAAAGCATGAGAAACAGGGGTGTTTCTCTGGTCCTTTTCTTCGGGTATATACAGGAAACCAGACCAATCTATGCCAGATTCTTTGAGCTTCTGTCCCTTCTTGAATTACAAGCCATGCTTTCCCTGGAGCGGGCAGAGGGGTCTTCTAAATTCCAGAATGAGGAAGACCAACGGTGGCCTCCAGCGTCCTCCCAACTGCCTTGGTTTCCCCACATATTTTGTGAAGTTAAAGAACCTCCTGAGGAGTGGGAATGTTTGATTCTTGATCTAGGTGCTCGTTCATGGGTGTGTTTTGTGTGTGTGTGGAAATATACTGAGTTGTGCACTTCTGAAGTGTGCACTTTCTATGTGTAGTTTTTCCTTTTTTCTTTCCTTTTTTTCTTTTTATTGTATATATATGAGAAGACAGATATTAGCTGAACTTACTGTGTTAGTCATTTCACAATACATATAAATCAAATCATCATGCTGTACACTTTAAATTTACACAGTGATATGTCAATTATTTCTCAGTAAAACTAAAAAAAAGTGATTGTGATAAGACTTTTATAAAAAATTGAAAAATCAGGGGTGCCTGGGTGGCTCAGTCGTTAAGCATCTGCCTTTGGCTCAGGTCATGGTCCCAGGGTCCTGGGATCGAGCCCCGCCTTGGGCTCCCTGCTCAGCGGGGAGCCTGCTTCTCTCTCTCCCGCTCCCCCTGCTTGTGTTCCCTCTCTCGCTGTCTCTCTGTCAAATAAATACAACCTTTAAAAAAAATTGAAAAATCAAATGAAGCGGAAAGAGGCCTTCCTATGTTTGTGTGTCCAGGCACTGGACCTCCGCGGTGGATAAAGATGGAGGACCTCTGTGATAATTAGAACCAGGGCCCGTTGCTCATCAAAGAAACAGGCCAAGAAGGACAGAATAGAAAATTCATCCTCATCCATTTCAGGCAAGATTAAGTTTGGAAATATCTGTGTCATCAGCCAGGGAGAGCTTGACACCAGTTTTGATTGGAAATAAACAAAGAGTGTAAAGTGGCAAGATATAAAATCTATGTGTATTTTTTACTCCAATAAAAAGGTTTTAAATTTTACTGTGAAATCTCTAAGCCATTACACCTGTGCTTACTTAATCTTTTAAATAGCAGCCTTGGTGTTCCATTATGTGGCTGTAGCATAATTAACTCTTTCTGTTTTGTTGGCCATTGACCCTCTTTCCAGCTTTTTGCTCTTGCAAATCTATGCTGCAGGCTTCCAGTTTGGTTGAGGTGATGTCATCACACTCCACAGACCTCTCCCACCAACTACAGCTAAGAGCCCAGACACATTATGTGGAGCAGCTACCTGAGTATTCCAAAAAATGAACCCTAGCAGGAGGTTGGGGAAGGAAACCAGACCAAGTATAGGACCAATCCAGGTGTGAGTTTTCTGGTTATGTTTCCTTCTCTATCCTCCTGCCTGAGCATGAATCCTGCAGCTCACAGCCTGAAAGTGCACATTCAGCAGGGACCCTAAGAGCTCAGGATGAGCAGAGAAAGGAAGCTCTAAGGATAGAGGGGCTCAGATTCCAAGAGTTTTCTTGGTGTTTGTGTTTTCTTTCCTTCCTACCAGGTCCCCAAGAAGCCTCAGGACAGAAGTTCCAAGTCCACCTGCAGTCACTGGGGCTGACAGCAGGAACTCAGAAGAGTCTTTGCTGCCCAGAAGAGCTAGGCAGGGGGTAGGGGGGTGGGGTGGGGGGGTGGGGGTGGGATTCCACTGCATCTTCTCTCTCTTTGTTCTCCTTCTGCTTGGTCCTGGAAGCAAACCCAAACACAGGAAGTACACAGCAGACTGAGGAGAGAAAAGACTCAGCTTGCCAAGAAGCTTCCCAGCCAAAGGACCAGGAGGGGAGAGGTGGAGCCTCTGAAAGCTGGGGGGTGGGGTCTTAGGAGGATGGAGAGAGGAAGGACCCGAAGAAAAGGATCAGAGACCTCCCAGGCTCGCACCCCATCTGTGCAAACCTGATCAGACCCTGGAGGGAATATCCACTTTGAGAGCTTGGAGAAGACTGTCGCCAGTCAGAGACTGGCCACTGGAGGGCGCACATGGGGCACATCCGAGGAGCACCTGCAAGGCTCCAGAAAGCTGAGCCAGCGCACGAGGGAACCACAGTCCACAGAGGCCACATCAGCACTTGAAGTCCTAAACTCACCAGCTGGACTGCCTGCCATTAGAGAAACAGAGGGCATTAAGAACTTTCTGGCAAGGGGGGGCGGAGCAAGATGGCGGAGGAGTAGGAGACCTGGATTTCGTCTGGTCTCAGGAATTCAGCTGAATAGGGATCAAACCATCCTGAACACCTACGAAATCAACAGGAGATCGAAGATAAGAAGAGTAACAACACTCTGAACAGAAAAGCGACCACTTTCTGGAAGGTAGGACGTGCGGAGAAGTGAATCCGAGGCGATATTCGGGAGGGTAGACGGCGGGGGAGGGGGCCTCCGTCGGCCGCATCTGGCAAGTGATAGAACCGCGGAGCACAAAATCGGACCTTTTAGAAGTCGCCTCCGCTGAGGGACGTCGCTGCAGTGGCTAAGCGGCGGGTGGAACCCTCGCGGGACAGTGTGGTCTCAGGACCCTCGGGGTCACAGAAAGACCGGGGGTGCCTGAGTGCGGCAGAGCTCCCAGGGATCGGAGTGGGGAAGCCAACTGCAGAGACGGAGCCGAGGCGCGGGCTCTCAGCTCGGGGTTGCCGTAAACTGTGATCCGCGACCCAGTCGGGCCACTGCTCCTCCAGGAGGGACCCAACAAGCGGCAGAGCCGGGGAGACTCGCCTTCCTCCCCCGGGGAGGAGCGGCGCGGGAGCGCACTGCAGGGATCTGCTGGGTTTGGAGACTCCACACGGGGTCGGGTGCCAGACATAGAAACGCTCGATCACAGGCCGGGTGAGCACGCGGTGCGGCGGGAGACTGGGGAGACGGGAGTGACTGCTTTTCTCTGGGGGCGCACTGAGGAGCGGGGCCCCGAGTTCTCAGCTCCTCGGGGCAGAGATTGGGAGGCCACCATTTTCACCCTGGTCCTCCAAAGCTGTATCGAGAGCTTGCAGGGAACAAAAGCTCCTGAGAGCAAACCGGAGCAGCTTGCTTAGCCAGGACTCACAAGGGCGGGGCAATTCCGCCTCCGGCAAAGACATTTGGGAACCACGGCAACAGGCCCCTCCCCCAGAAGATCACCACGAACAGCCAGCAAGCCAAGACCAAGTTTACCGATCAAGGAGAACGGGAGAACTCCAGGGCTAGGGGAATACTGCACATAGAATTCAGAGCTTTTTTTTACCATGATTCATTAGTTTTTCAAAGTTAATTTTTTAACTGTTTTTTTTTGAATTTTTCTTTTTCCCTTTTTCAAACAACATCTTATCAATCCCTTTTAAAAAAAACTTTTTATTTTTCATTTTTAGAGTCATATTTTTATCCCTTCATAGTAGTTACCCTTATTTTTGGCATATAAATATATATATATAAGTTGTTCTCTCTTTAAAATTTTGAGATACAATTTCTTCTAACACATCCAAATATACCCTAAATCACTAGTGTATGTCTTTGTTCTATTCTTCCGCCTGATCACATTCTCTCTCTTTTTTTTCTTTTTACTTTTTCTTTTTCAATCTTCTTCTTTCTTTTTAAAAAGAACTTCTTAACTTATCAATTCCTTTTATAAAATCTTTTATAATTTTCATCTTTACAGTCTAATTCCATCCCTTCATTGTATCAACCCTTATTTTGTACATATATAAGTCTTTCTTCCTTTAAAATTTTAGCAGGCACTTTCTTCTAACAGACCAAACTATGCCCAAAAGCTAGTGTGTGGCACTGATCTATGCACTAGCCTGATCATATTTGATCATATTCTGTTTTTTTTGTTTTGTTCTGTTTTTGTTTGTTTTTATCTTCTTCTTTTCCCTTTTTTTTCCTCTTCTTTCTTTCCCTTTCTTGTCCCGTGGTTTCAGGTCTTTTCTGATTTGTATAGAGTATATTTTCTGGAGACGTTGTTAAACTGTTAGCATTCTATTGTCTCATTCATCTATTCTCCTCTGGACAAAATGACAAGACGAAAAAAATCACCTCAGCAAAAAGAACAAGAGGTAGTACCGTCTGCCAGGGACCTACTCAATATGGACATTAGTACGATGTCGGACCTAGAGTTCAGAATGATGACTTTAAAGATATTAGCTGGGCTTGATAAAAGCGTGGAACGTATTAGAGAAACACTTTCTGGAGAAATTAAAAAACTAAAATCTAACCAAGTCAAAATCAAAAAGACTATATTAATGAGGTGTAATAAAAAATGGGGCCACTAACTGCTAGGATAAATGAGGCAGAAGAGGGAATCAGTGATATAGAAGACCAAATGATGGAAAATAAAGACGCTGAGAAAAAGAGAGAGAAACAACTACTGGACCACGAGGGCAGAATTCGAGAGATAAGCGATACGATAAGATGAAACAACATTAGAATAATTGGGATCCCAGAAGAAGGAGAAAGAGAGAGAGGGGCAGAAGGCATATTGGAGCAAATAATAGCAGAGAACTTCCCTAATGTGGGGAAGGAAACAGGCATCAAAATCCAGGAGGCACAGAGAACCCCTCTCAAAATCAATAAAAATAGGTCAACACCCTGACATGTAATAGTAAAACTTACGAGTCTCAGAGACAAAGAGAAAATCCTGAAAGCAGCTCAGGAAAAGAGATATGTAACCTACAAGGGTAGAAATATTAGATTGGCAACAGACCTATCCACAGAGACCTGGCAGGCCAGAAAGGACTGGCATGATATCTTCCGAGCACGAGACGAGAAAAATATGCAGCCAAGAATACTATATCAAGCTAGGCTGTCATTGAAAATAGAAGGAGAGATAAAAAGCTTCCAGGACAAACAAAAACTAAAGGAAATTGCAAACACAAAACCAGCCCTACAAGAAATATTGAAAGAGGTCCTCTAAGCAAAAAGAGAGCCTAAAAGCAGTATAGATCAGAAAGGAACACAGACAATATACAGTAACAGTCACCTTACAGGCAATACAATGGCACTAAATTCCTATCTTTCAATAGTTACCCTGAAGGTAAATGGGCTAAATGCCCCAATCAAAAGACATAGGCTATCAGATTGGATTAAAAAACAAGACCCATCAATATGCTGTCTGCAAGAGACTCATTTTAGACCCAAAGACACCCCCAGATTGAAAGTGAGGGGGTGGAAAACCATTTACCATGCTAATGGACACCAAAAGAAAGCTGGGGTGGCAATCCTTATATCAGACAAATTAGATTTTAAACCAAAGACTGTAATAAGAGATGAGGAAGGACACTATATTCTACTTAAGGTGTCTATCCAACAAGAAGATCTAACAATTGTAAATATCTATGCCCCGAACATGGGAGCAGCCAATTATATAAGGCAATTAATAACAAAAGAGAAGAAACAGATTGAGCAATACAATAATAGTGGGAGACTTTAACACCCCCCTGACTGAAATGGATAGATCATCTAAGCAAAAGATCAACAAGGAAATAAAGACTTTAAATGAAACACTGGACCAAATGGACCTTACAGACATATTCACATCATTCCATCTCAAAGCAACGGGATACACATTCTTCTCTAGTGCCCATGGAACATTCTCCAGAATTGATCACATCCTAGGTCACAAATCAGGTCTCAACCAGTACCAAAAGATTGGGATCATTCCCTGCATATTTTCAGACCACAGTGCTTTGAAACTAGAACTCAATCACAAGAGGATAGTCAGAAAGAACTCAAATACATGGAGGCTAAAGAGCATCCTACTAAAGAATGAATGGGTCAACCAGGAAATTAAAGAAGAATTAAAAAAATTCATGGAAACCAATGAAAATGAAAACACAACTGTTCAAAATCTTTGGGATACAGAAAACGCAGTCCTGAGAGGAAAGTACATAGCAATACAAGCCTTTCTCAAGAAACAAGGAAGGTCCCAAATACACAACCTAACCCTACACCTAAAGGAGCTGGAGAAAAAACAGCAAATAAAGCCTAAACCCAGCAGGAGAAGAGAAATAATAAAGATCAGAGCAGAAATCAACGAACTAGAAACCAAAAGAACAGTAGAACAGATCAACGAAACTAGGAGCTGGTTCTTTGAAAGAATTAACAAGATTGATAAACCCCTGGCCAGACTTATCAAAAAGAAAAGAGAAATGACCCAAATCAACAAAATCATGAATGAAAGACGAGAGATCACAAGCAACACCAAAGTAATACAAACAATTCTAAGAACATATTATGAGCAACTCCATGCCAGCAAATTAGATAACCTGGAAGAAATGGATGCCTTCCTAGAGATGTATCAACTACCAAAACTGAACCAGGAAGAAATAGA
>NW_027397131.1:0-5078 GCF_003265705.2 Callorhinus ursinus
CCCAAATAAATGAAATCATGAATGAAAGAGGAGAGATCACAACCCACACAAAAGATATACAAACAATTATAAGAACATATTATGAGCAACTCTCTGCCAGCAAATTAGATAATCTGGAAGAAATGGATGCATTCCTAGAGATGTATCAACTACCAAAACTGAACCAGGAAGAAATGGAAAACCTGAACAGACCTATAACCACTAAGGAAATTGAAGCAGTCATCAAAAATCTCCCAACAAACAAAATCCCAGGGCTAGATGGCTTCTCAGGGGAAATCTACCAAACATTTCAAGAATAATGAATACCTATTCTTCTGTAACTGTTCCAAAAAATAGAAATTGAAGGAAAGCTTCCAAACTCATTTTATGAGGCCACCATTACCTTGATCCCCAAACCAGACAAAGACCCCATCAAAAAGGAGAATTACAGACCAATATCATTGATGAACATGGATGCAAAAATTCTCACCGAAATACTAGCCAATAGGATCCAACAGTACATTAAAAGCATTATTCACCATGACGAAGTGGGATTTATCCCTGGGCTGCAAGGTTGGTTCAACATCCGCAAATCAATCAGTGTGATACAATACATTAATAAAAGAAAGAACAAGAACCATATGATCCTCTCAATAGATGCAGAAAAAGCATTTGACAAAGTACAGCATCTTTTCTTGATCAAAACTCTAGAGTATAGGGATAGAGGCTCCATACCTTGATATCATAAAAGCCATCTATGAAAAACCCACAGTGAATATCATTCTCAATGGGGAAAAATGAAAGCTTTCCCCCTAAGGTCAGGAACACGGCAGGGATGACCACTATCACCACTGCTTTTCACCATAGTATTAGAAGTCTTTGCCACAGCAATCAGACAACAAAAACAAAAAATCAGAGGCATCCAAATCAGCAAAGAAGAAGTCACACTCTCACTCTTTGCAGATGATATGAAACTTTATGTGGAAAACCCAAAGACTCCATCCCAAAACTGCTAGAACTCATACAGGAATTCAGTCTAGTGGCAGGATATAAAATCAATGCACAGAAATCAGTGGCATTCCTATACACCAACAACAAGACAGAAGAAAGAGAAATTAAGGAGTTGATCCCATTTCCAATGCACCCAAAACCATAAGATACCCAGGAATAAATCTCACCAAAGAGGCAAAGAATCTGTACTCAGAAAACTCTAAAATGCTCATGAAAGAAATTGAAGAAGACACAAAGAAATGGAAAAACATTCCATGCTCATGGGTTGGAAGAACAAATATTGTGAAGATCTCAATGCTACCTAGAGCAATCTACACATTCAATGCAATCCCCATCAAAATACCATCCACTTTTTGCAATGAAATGGAACAGATAATCCAAAAATTTGTATGGAACCAGAAAAGAACCCAATAGCCAGAGGAATATTGAAAAAGAAAAGCAAAGCTGGCGGCATCACAATTCCAGACTTCAAGCTCTATTACAACTGTCATCATCAAGACAGTATGTTACTGGCACAAAAACAGACACATAGATCAATGGAACAGAATCGAGAGCCCAGAAATGGACCCTCAACTTATCTTTGACAAAGCAGGAAAGAATTCCCAGTGGAAAAAAGACAGTCTCTTCAACAAATGGTGTTGGGAAAATTGGACAGCCACGTGCAGAAGAATGAAACTGGACCATTTCCTTAGAGCACACACAAAAATAGTCTCCAAATGAAAGACCTAAATGTGAGACATGAGTCCATCAAAATCCTAAAGGAGAACACAGGTAGCAACCTCTTCAACCTCAGCTGCAGCAACTTCTTCCTAGAAACATCACCAAAGGCAAAGGAAGCCAGGGTAAAAATGAACTATTGGGATTTCATCAAGATAAAAAGCTTTTGCACAGCAAAAGAAACAGTACACAAAACCAAAGGACAACGGACAGAATGGGAGAAGATATTTGCATGACATATCAGATAAAGGGCTAGTATCCAAAATCTATAAGGAACTTATCAAATTCAAAATCCAGGAACAAATAATCCAATCAAGAAATGGGCAGAAGACATGAACAGACTTTTCTGCAAAGAAGACATCCCAATGGCCAACAGACACATGAAAAAGTGCTCAACATTGCTCGGCATCAGGGAAATCCAAATCAAAACCTCAGTGAGATACCACCTCACACCAGTCAGAATGGCTAAAATTAACAAGTTATTAAAGACAGATGTGCAGAAAGGGGAACCCTCCTACACTGCGGTGGGAATGGAAGCTGGTGCAGCCACTCTGGAAAACATAATGGAGGTTCCTCAAAAATTTGAAAATAGAGCTATCATACAATCCAGCCATTGCACTACTGGGTATTTACCCCAAAGATACAAATGTAGTGATCCGTAGGGTATGTGCATCCCAATGTTTATAGCAGCAATGTCCACAATAGCTAATCTGTGGAAAGAGCCAAGATGTCCATCGACAGATGAATGGATAAAGAAGATGTGGTATATATTATATATTCCACACAATGGAATATTATGCAGCCACCAAAGGAATGAAATCTTGCCATTTGCAATGACTAGGATGGAACTGGAACGTATTATCCTGAACAAAATAATTCAATCAGAGAAAGACATGTATCATATGATCTCACTGACATGAGGAATTCTTAATCTCAGGAAACAAACTTAGGGTTGCTGGAGTAGTGGGTGTGGGAGGGATGGGGTGGCTGGGTGAGAAACATTGGTTAGGGTTTCTGCTCTGATGATTGCTGTGAATTGTGTAAGACTGATGAATCACAGACCTCTATCTCTGAAACAAATAATGCTTTATGTGTTAAAAAAACAAAAAACAAAGAAGAAGAAGCAGCAGAAGATAATAGGAAGGAAAAAACGAAGGGTGGGAAATTGGATGGGGCAATGAACCATGAGAGACTATGGACTCTGAGAAACAAACTGAGGATTCTAGAGGGGAGTGGGTTAGGGGGATGGGTTAGTCTGGTGATGTGTATTAAAGAGGGCACGTATTGAATGCAGCACTGGGTCTTATATGCAAATAATGAATCATGGAACACTACATCAAAAACTAATGATGTAATGTATGGTGATAACATAACATAATAAAATAAAATTTAAAAAAATAATGATACAGCAACTTTAGAAAACAGTTTGGAATTTTCTAATAAAGCTAACCATGAACTGACCCAGTGAATCAGCACCCTCAATCCAGGACATTTACTCAAGTGAAACAAAAACCTATTTTCACACCAAAACTGTATGCAAATATTTGGAGTAACCTTATTCATAATTGCAAAAGACTGGAAACAATCAGATGTCCTTCAACCTGGGAGTAAATTAAAAATTGGAAATTTATACAATGTAACACTATACTGAAATAAAAAGGAATGAAGTACTGACAGAGGCAATAATATAGATTGACCTCAAAAAGTTATGTTTAATGAAAGAAGATACAGTCAAAATGCTACGCACTTTATTCCATTTATATGACATTCTGGAAAAGACAAAACTATAAAAACACAAAACCGATCAATGATTGACAGGGTCTAGGGGATGGGGGAAGGCAATCACTAAACAGGAATGTGGAGGAATTGGAAAAGTGATGAGACTGTTTTATCTTGATTCTACATGGCTGTACACATTTACCAAATTCCCAAAACTATGTGCTAAAAAAGGATAAATTGTATTACATGGAAGTTTATGTTAATAAAAAGGGAAAAATTTTAATTACAAAAATATATTATGAAAAAAATACTAAAAGGCTTTTGGTTGGTTTCACAAAAAGTGGAATGGTAGCTTGAGTCCAATGCCTAAAAGTTAAGGCAAACTTATGAAACATTAGTGAATATTGAGAGTAGGGAAGATGGATATTAGTCTATTTTCATCGAGATATGAGATGATAAATGATACATATTTTATACTTTCCTTTTAAGAAATTAGATAGTTTTATTTACTTACAAATTAATAAATATTTCCTTCATATTTTAAAAAAGATTTTATTTATTTATCTGACAGAGAGAGAGAGCACAAGCAGGGGGAGAAGCAGAGGGAGAGGGAGAAGCAGGCTCCCCGCTGAGCAAGAAGTCCAATGCAGGGCTTGATCCAGGACCCTGGGATCAGACCTGTGCTGAAGGCAGATGCTTAACTGACTGAGCCACCCAGGCACCCCTATTTCCTTCAATTTTTATTTCTTATTTTTTTTCTTTTGGTATGAATAATTCTTTGTTTAGAGAAGAAACCTTAAAAATTCTGGAAAAGAAAAAGTAGGAAATTTAAAATAAAGAAAAATAATTGCTATAGACAGACAATCAAGGTAAAAATTTTGATCTAAAATCTTCCAGAATTTTTTGTTTGGCTATGTATTCCTTTTTGTACTTATGAATTAATTTTTAAAATTTAAATGTGCCTTTGTTAGATTTTATATCAATTGTCTTTTAGCAAGGGACACATATATATAGTATATATGCATATATAACAGTAAATTTTGTGATAAATATTTCTTATAGCAACAAATTATGAATTTATTTCCATGTTTGTATAAAATAAATTTTAATGCCTGCATGTTCTTTTAATTTACCACAACATACTTTATTAAATCAAACCTCTTTTATTGGAACTATAGCTGTTTTCTCACTATTATAGGGCTGAAGTCTTTATACTTGTTTGTCAAATGTAGCTGAAAATTACAGATATGATATTAAAATTTTTTAGAAAGAAAAAAGGAAATAAAAACAAAACAATTGCATTTATGAGTCCACATTGTGGTTCAAAATTTAATAGAGTTTTATTAGAACAGTTTCTATTAGCTCTTAGTTGAACCATAGAAAGAAAATACATTAATAGAAAACTAATTCTGTCCTCTAGAAATACACAAAGTAGGAGGAAGAATCCATTCATTTGCTTTAGTAAGGATATATATATAGTAAGGATATATATAAATTAAGGATAAGGTTGTTTTAGTTTTACAAAATCTGTTCTTTCCAACCATTTGAAGAGTTCCATGACTTTCTTTGTTAACCTAGTTGGAAGCTTTAAGTGTGCATAACCATTAAAAACAGGAAGGAAGAAAGAAGGAAGGAAGGAAGGAAGGAAGGAA
>NW_027397131.1:5088-34669 GCF_003265705.2 Callorhinus ursinus
GAAGGAAGGAAGGAAGGAAGGAAGGAAAGAAGGAAGGAAGGAAAGGAGGAAGGGAGGGACTATGATACCTGGTACCAAGAAACAATGTAGATTCTTTTTCCCTTGAGGCATCCACCTCAGACTTAAAGAAGATCCCAGATGCTGGGAAACTAGTGTATAAAAACATTAACATATTTGCTTTTCATGGTCAGTACTTGTTAAAATATTTGAATAAGTATATTTTATTCTGCTCAAACACTAACTAAACTCAAATATACCATGATTCACTGTCTAAAGTTTACATTCCATAAAACTAAAATCAAAGAAGGTATTTTTTTTCATTGGTAATCTTTTCATGATGAAAAGAGTTATTAAATAAACATAAGAAATTAAAATATTTTAAACCACTTACCTAAGATTTAAATAATGAGATAAATAAGAGGTGATTAAAAAGATCATTAAATTATAGACATGATAATTCCATTATAATTTTATTCAATTAATTTATCATTGCATTGTGAGTCAAGTTATGTCCTCCTACCTGGGTACAAATAAAGTTAAAAATCAAATGTGATGTGATTAACTGATAAAATGAATATATACATGTTTTATTTTTATTTAAATTCTAGTTAATGTACAGTGCAATATTAGTTTTGGGTGTACAATATCGTGATAAATTGAATATATACTTGAAATAATCCTATACATTGTTTAAAAAACTTCTCACTATATTTTTAAATACTACTTTTCATAATTTTTTTTAATTATCACTTTGCCAGCAGAAAAAAGTAGAATAATTTTGTTTAGATTGCATCTTTATGGGATCAGTGACATACCCTTTATTTCAAGTTTGTACTAGATCTTTAGTCTTGCATGATCTTTCAAAAGAAATTACAAATGATTAAGTCAATTCATTGTGGTTTTTCTTCTATGATTATCATGCCTTTTAAATTTGCACATGCTTAAATATCCCAAGTACTCTTTAGCCTATTTCTTACAATAGGCAGCTGGCAAGGCTTTTATTATATATTAATTATACAGATTCCTCTTCTTCATTTTCCTGTCTAAGGAAGATATAAAAGGTTAAGAATTCTTCATTTTAATATTGTCATTAAGTTCATGAATCTCCTCACTTAGAAGCCAGGCTATTTCTTCCTTATGCAGAGTTCAAATTTCAAAGTTGTTAATTATTCTCTTCTATTTTATTTCACCTTATTTTGTTCTCCTTATCTTTTGACAGAGAACATTTATAGATATACAAATATTTTATTTCCCACAAATATAGATTTCCCACATCTGTGTGGCAATATTCACTATCAACTTTTCTCAAGTAACTTCACCAATAATCTGAGCCAACATCATCAATCTAATTGTCCCTGGAGAGAGATTTCTGTATAATAAAAAATGTATAAAGTAGCAATCACACCAGAAGACAACCATTAAAAATACCTCTGTACAATTGTTAAATCTGTGGAAAGGAAAGGACAACAAAGTTCAGAAAGGAAAGTCAAGATATTAGTAGAATGATTCAGTCTTCCTGGGGAGACTCAGCACATTTGATTATCTGTTTACATTAAGTGGCATAATGGACTAATACTATATAGCTCAGCAATTGGCATCCATATCCATGGCAATGCCCAACACATGATAGGTTTACAAATGGAGGTAAAAGAATCTAAATATTTACTAAACCATTCCTAATGGTTGGAAGAATAGAAACTTTTATGAAAGCAATAGCTGAAATATAGATAATCTCCCTTTCTTAAAGTCACTTGTTCATATAATGTAACCTAATCACATGAGTAAAATTTATCACCCACAGTCCCAGACAATATGTAGGGTGTTTATACCATGGGGCAGGTAGAGTCAGGTCCACCTGAGAATTCTGCCATCTACACAGTTTACTAATTAAAAAGTAGGGGGAAAAGAATATTTATTACTTTTTTATTATATGTATAGACATATCTCATTTTATATGAATTGAAGGGTTGTGACAACCCTGTGTCAAGCAGGTGTATTGGCACCATTTTTCCAACAGCATTTGCTCGTGTCTCTGGGTCACATTTTGGCAATATTTGCAATATTTCAAACTATTTTGTTATTATCATATTTGTTATTGTGATCTGTGATCAGTGATCTTTGATGTTACTATTGTAATTGTTTTGGGGTTCCATCAAGAGTGCTCATATAAGACAAAGTACTTCATCAATAAATATGTGTGTCCTGACTGACCCACTGATTGGTAGATTCCCCCATCCCTCTCCTCTCCTCATCCCTGTTCCCTGAGACACAGTAATATTAAATTAGGCTGATTAACAACTCTACAATGTCCTCTAGGTGTTCAAGTGAAAGGAGGAGTAGCATATCTCTTACTTTAAATAAAAAGCTAAAAGTGAATAAGCTTAGTGAGGAAGGAGTGTCAAAAGCCAAGATTAGGCAAAATTTAGGTCTCTTGTGTGAAATGGTTGGCCAAATTGCAAATGCAAGGGAAAAGTTCTTAAAGGAAATTAAAAGTGCTACTTTCAGTGAATACACAAATGATAAGAAAGCTACAGCCTTACTGCGGATTTGGAGAAAGTTTGAGTGGTCTGGATAGAAGGTCAAACGAGTCACAACATTCCCTTAAGCAAAAAATAATCCAGAGCAAGGCACTAACTCTGTTCTATTCCATGAAGGCTGAGAGAGTTGAGGAAGCTGCAGGAGAAAGGTATGAAGTTAGCAGAGGCCATTCATGAGGTTTAAAGAAAGAAGCCATCTCCATAACATAAAACTTGCTGCAAGGTAAAGCATCATGTGTTTATGTAGAAGCTTGCAGCAAGTTATCCAGATCTAGCTAAGATAATTAATGAAGGTGGCTACACTCAAACACTCAACAACAGATTTTCAATGAGACAGCCTCCTCTTGGAAGAAGATTCCATCTAGGACTTTCATAGCTAGAGAAGAGAAGCCAATGCCTGGCTTCCAAACTTCAAAGCACATGCTGACTCTCTTGTTGGGGCTAATGTAAGTGGTGATTTAGGTTGAAGCCAATGCTCATTTACTATTCTGAAAAATCCTATGAGGCCCTTAAGAGTTCTGCTAAGTATACTCTGCCTCTGCTCTATAAATGGAAAAGCAAGACTTGGATGGCAGCATATCTGTTTACAACATGGTTTACTAAATATTGTAAGCCTACTGTTAAGACCCACTCTCAGAAAAAAGGTTTCTTTCAAAATATTACTGCTCATTTGTCAATGTACCTGGTCACCTAAGAGCTCTGATGGAAATGTACAATGAGATTAATGTTGTTTTAATGCCTGCTAACACAACATCCATTCTGCAGCCCATGCATCAAGGAGTCATTTCAATTATCAAGTCTTATTATTTAAGAAGTACATTCCTTAAGGCTAGAACTGCCATAGATAGTAATTCTTCTGATGAATCTGAGCAAAGTAAATGGAAAACTTTCTGGAAATGATTCACTATTCTAATGCAATTAAGAACATTTGTGATTCACAGTTGAGAGAACAAAATACCAACATTAACATGACTTTGAAAGAAGTTGATTCCAACACTCATGGATGACTTTGAGGAGCTCAAGACTTCAGTGGAGGAAATAATTGCAGGTGTGGTGGAAATAGCAAGAGAAGGGGATGGCTGGGTGGCTCAGTCAGCTAAGCATCTGCCTTCAGATCAGGTCATGATCCCAGGGTCCTGGGATTGAGATCTGCCTCGGCCTCCTTGGTCAGGGGGAGCCTGCTTTTCCCTCTGTCTTCCACTCCCCCTGCTTGTGCTCTATCTCTGACAAATAAATAAATAAAATCTTTTTAAAAGAAGAAATAGCAAGAGAACTAGAATTAGAAGTGGATCCTGAAGATGTGACTGAATGCTGCAATTTTATAAAACTTTGATTAAAAGGTGCTTTTTATGGTGAACAAAGAAAGTGGTTTCTTGAGATGGAATCTACTCCTGGTGAGGATGCTATTAAGATTGTTGAAATGACAACTAACTATTTAGAATATTTCATAAACTTAGTTGATAAAGCAGCAGCAGGATTTAAGAGGATTGACTCCAATTTTGAAAGATCTACTATAGGTAAAACGCTATCAAACAGTATCACAGGGGTGCCTTGGTGGCTCAGTTGGTTAGGCTTCTGCTCTTGGTTTCTTTCTTTTTCTTTTTTAAATTTAATTTAATTTTATTATGTTATGTTAGTCACCATACAATACATCATTAGTTTTTGATGTAGTGATCCATGATTCATTGTTTTCGTATAACACCCAGTGCTCCATGCAGTATGTGCCCTCCTTAATACCCATCACCAGGCTAACCCATCCCCCCACCCCTCTCCTCCAAAACCCTCAGTTTGTTTCTCAGAGTCCATAGTCTTTCATGGTTTGTCTCTCCCTCTAATATTCTCCCTTCGTTTTTCCCTTCCTTCTCCTAATGTCCTCCATGCTATTACTTATGTTCCACAAATAAGTGAAACCATACGATAATTGACTTTCTCTCCTTGACTTACTTCACTTAGCATAGCCTCCTCCAGTCCCATCCATGTTGTTGTAAGAGTTGGATATTCATCCTTTCTGATGGCTGAGTAATATTCCGTTGTATATATGGACCACATCTTTATCCATTCATCTATTGAAGGGCATCTCGGCTCTTCCCACAGTTTGGTTATTGTGGATTTTGCTGCTATGAACATTGGGGTACATATGGCCCTTCTTTTCACTACATCTGTGTCTTTGAGGTAAATACCCAGTAGTGCAATTGCCGGGCCATAGGGTAGCTCTATTTTTCATTTTCTGAGGCACTTCCACACTGTTTTCCAAAGTGGCTATACCAACTTGCATTCCCACCAACAGTGTAAGAGTGTTCCCCTTTCTCGACAACCTCTCCAACATTTGTTGTTTCTTGTCTTGCCCATTTCTGCCATTCTAACTGGTGTAAGGTGGTATCTCAATGTGGTTTTGATTTGAATTTCCCTGATGGCTAATGATGATGAACACTTTTTCATGTGTGTGTTAGCCATTTGTATGTCTTCTTTGGAGAAGTGTCTGTTCATGTCTTCTGCCCATTTTTTTGACTTGATTATTTGTTTTTTGGGTGTTGAGTTTGAGAAGTCCTTTATAGATCTTGGATACAAGCCCTTTATCTGTAGTGTCCTTTGCAAATATCCTCTCCCATTCTGTGGGTTGCCTCTTTGTTATGTTGACTGTTTCCTTTGCTGTGCAGAAGCTTTTTATCTTGATGAAGTCCCAAAAGTTCATTTTTGCTTTTGTTTCACTAGCCTTTGGAGATGTTTCTTGAAAGAAGTTGCTGTGGCTGATGTCAAAGAGGTTACTGCCTAAGTTCTCCTCTAGGATTTTGATGGATTCCTGTCTCACATTGAGGTCTTTCATCCATTTTGAGTTTATCTTTGTGTATGGTGTTAGAGAATGGTCCAGTTTCATTCTTCTGCATGTGGCTGTCCAATTTTCCCAGCACCATTTATTGAAGAGACTATTTTCAGTTGCATATTTTTTCCTGCTTTGTCCAAGATTAGTTGACCATAGAATTGAGGGTCCATATCTGGCCTCTCTATTCTGTTCCATTGGTCTGTATGTCTGTTTTTGTGCCAGTACCATTCTGTCTTGGTGATCATTGCTTTGTAATATAGCTTGAAATCGGGCATGTGATGCCCCCAGCGTCGTTATTCTTTTTCAACATTCCCTTGGCGATTTGGGGTCTTTTCTGTTTCCATACAAATTTTAAGATTGTTTGTTCCAGCACTTTGAAAAATGTCATTGGAATTTTGATCGTAATGGCATTGAAGGTATAGATTGCTCTGGGTAGCATAGACATTTTAACAATGTTTATTCTTCCGATCCATGAGCATGGAATGTTTTTCCATCTCTTTGTGTCTTCTTCAATTTCTTTCATGAGTGTTCTGTAGTTCCTAGAGTATAGATGCTTTACCTGTTTGGTTAGGTTTATTCCGAGGTAACTTAATGGTTTTTGGTGCTATTGTAAATGGAATCATTTCTCTAATTTCTCTTTCTACAGTTGCATTATTCGTGTATAAGAAAGCAACTGATTTCTGTGCATTGATTTTGTATCCTGCCACATTACCGAATTGCTGTATGAGTTCTAGTAATTTGGGGGTGGAGTCTTTTGGATTTTCCACATAAAGTATCATGTCATCTGTGAAAAGAAAGAATTTGACTTCTTCTTTGCCAATTTGAATACAGTGCTGTTGCTAGGACTTCTAGTACTATGTTGAATAATAGTGGTGAGAGTGGGCATGCTTGAGGTGTTCCTGATCTTAAGGGAAAGGCTCTCAGCTTTTCCACATTGAGGTGATACTCGCTGTGAGTTTTTCATAGATGAATTTTATAAACTTGAGGAATGTTCCCTCTATCCCTATACTCTGAAGAGTTTTAATTAGGAAAGTATGCTGTATTTTGTAAAATGCTTTTTCTGCATCAACTGAGAGGACCATATGGTTCTTCTCTCTCCTCTTATTAATGTGTTCTATCACATTGATTGATTTGCGAATGTTAAACCACCCTTGCATCCCTGAGATAAATCCCACTTGGTTGTGGTGGATGATCCTTTTAATGTATTGTTGGATCCTGTTAGCTAGGATTTTGTTAAGGATTTTGGAATCCGTATTCATCAGGAATATTGGTCTGAAATTCTCCTTTTTGATAGAGTCTTTTCCTGGTTTGGGAATTAAGGTAATGTTGGCCTCAGAATGAGTCTGGAAGCTTTCCTTCAGTTGTGATTTTTTCAAACAGCCTCAGGAGGATAGGTATTATTTCTTCTTTGAATGTTTGGTAGAATTCCCCAGGGAATCCATCAGGCCCTGGACTCTTGTTTTTTTGGGAGGTTTTTGATCACTCCTTCAATCTCCTTAATGGTTTTGGCCTATTCAGGTTGTCAGTTTCTTCCTGTTTCAGTCTTGGGAGTTTATAGGTTTCCCTGGAAGGCATCCATTTCTTCCAGGTTGCTCAGCTTATTGGCATATAGTTGTTGGTAATAATTTCTAATAATTGTTTCTATTTCCTTGGTGTTAGTCATGATCTCTCCCTTTCATTCATAATTTTATTAATTTGGGTCCTTTCTCTTTTCTTTTGGATAAGTCTGGCCAGTGGTTTATTGATCTTATTAATTCATTCAAAGAAAGATCTGATCTACTGTGTTTCTGGTTTCTAATATATTGATCTCTGCTCTAATCTTAATTATTTCTCTTCTAATGCATGGCTTAGGCATCATTTCTTGCTTTTTCTCTAGTTCTTTAAGGTGTAGAGTTAGTTGGTGAATTCGAGATTTTTCTTTTTTTTTTTAAAGATTTTATTTATTCATTTGAAACACAGAGATAGAGAGAGAGAGCATGAGCAGGGGGAGAGGCAGAGGGAGAGGGAGAAGCCGACTCCCCGCCAAACCAGGAGCCCAGTGTGGGACTCGATCCCAGGAACCTGGGATCATGACCCGAGCCAAAGGCAAACGTTTAACCATCTGAGCCACCCAGGCGCCACGAGATTTTTCCATTTTTTTCAGTGAGGCTTGGATGGCTATGTATTTCCCTCTCAGGACTGCCTTTGCAGTATCCCATAGGTTTTGGACTGATGTGTTTTCATTCTCATTGGTTTCCATGAATTGTTTCAGTCATTTGATTTCCTGGTTGACCCAAACATTCTTGAGCAGAGTGGTCTTTAGCTTCCAAGTGTTTGAATTTCTACCAAGTTTTTTTCTTGTGATTGAGTTCCAGTTTTAAAGCAGTATGGTCTGAGAATATGCAGGGAATAATCTCAGTCTTCTGGTATCAGTTGAGACTGATTTGTGACCCAGTATGTGGTCTATTCTGGAGAAAGTTCCATGTGCATTCGAGAAGAATGAGTATTCTGTTGTTTTAAGGTGGAATGTTCGGTATGTATCTATGAGGTCCATCTGGTCCAGTGTGTCATTCAAAGCTCTTGTTTCTTTGTTGATTTTCTGCTTAGATGATCTGTCTATTGCTGAGAGTGGAGTATTGAGGTCTCCTACAATTTACATATTGTTATCAATATGACACTTTATTTTGGTTAACAGTTGGCTTATGTAGATAGCTGCTCCCATGTTGGGGGCGTAGATATTTACAATTGTTAGATCTTCTTGTTGGATAGACCCTTTAAGAATGATATAGTGTCCTTCTGTGTCTCTAACTACAGTCTTTAGTTTAAAATCTAATTTGTCTGATATAAGAATTGCTACCTCAGCTTTCTTTTGAGGTCTGCTGGCATGGAAGATGGATCGCCATCCTTTCACTTTCAGGCTGGGTATAACTTTAGGTTCAAAATGAGTCTCTTGTAGACAGCATATGGATGGGTCCTGTCTTTTTATCCAATCTGCAACCCTGTGCCATTTTATGGGAGCATTGAGGCTGTTCACTTTGAGAGTAATTATTGAAAGATATGAATTTATTGTCATCACGTTGCCTGTGAAGACCTTGTTTCTATAGATTGTCTCTGTAAATTTCTGTTCTATATCACTCTTGGCATCTTTCTCCTTTTAAAAGAGAAAGACCCTCTTCTTGCAGGCCAGATTAGTGGTCACATATTCTTTCAGTTTCTGCTGGTCTTGGAAGCTCTGCATCTCTCCATCCATTCTAAATGACAGCCTTGCTGGATAAAATGTTCTTGGCTACATGTTCTTCTCATTTAGTACCCTGAATATGTCTTGCCAGGCCTTTCTGGCTTGCCAGGTCTCTGTGGATAAGTCTGACATTATTCTGATGTTCCTCTCTCTGTACGTAAGGAATCTCTTCCCCCTAACTGCCCTTAAGATGGTTTCCTTGGTTCTAAGATTTGCAAGTTTTACTATTACATGCGGGGGTTTTGGCCTGTTTTCCTTGATCTTGGGAGGGGACCTCTCTGCCTCTAGGACATGAATGTTTGTTTCATCCCCCAGATTAGGGAAGTTCTCAGCCACAATTTGTTCAAATATATCTTCTAGTCCTCTCTCTCTCTCCACCCCCTCAGGGATTCCAATAATTCTGACATTGGAATGCTTCATGGTGTCACCTATTTCTCTGATTCTATTTTTATGGATTCTGAGTTGTTTTCCCCTGGCCTCCTCTTTTCCCTTTTTTTCTATTAATTGGTCTTCTAGGTCACTAATTCATTCTTCTGCCTCACTTACCCTAGCTGTTAGATTATCTAGATAAGATTGGATCTCACTGATAGCATTTTTAAATTCTGTCAATTCAGCTTTCATTTCTGCCCTTAGAGACTTAGCTGCCATTAATTGATTTCTCCATTCAGCTATTGTTTTCACAATTGCTAGCCTGAATTCCATCTCCGACATCTTGGTTATATCTGAATCCATTTGTAAATCTGTGGCATAAATCATAGTCTCTGAGTCTTTCCTATTTTGGGAGTTCTTCCTCCTAGTCATTCTGTTGAGGGGTGGTTGAGGGAATGTATAGAGTCCAAATTATTGACCACAACCCAAGCAAGATGCACCTGTTTTCTGGGGACCTTAGGGTTGCTGGCCTCTTTTTTCCCCAGCCTGTCTTCTGGGGGAGGGGCCTGCCATGCTGTTACTCAGGCAACCCCCCTATGGCAGGGGATAGGCTCAGTGAAAACCGGTTTTTGGGGGCTTTTGTTCTCTGGCAGCTTTCCCTGGTGACTTTCCACATCTCTTCCAAGAGTCAGAGCAGAAGAGACCATTTCCAACCCTCTGCCTTAGAGCAGAGAGATCACAGACTGTTCTTCAGTGAGCTCTCCAGGCCAGTTTTTTGGGGCTTTTGTTCTCTGACAGCTTTCCCTGGTGACTTTCCATGTCTCTTCTGAGAGTCAGAGCAGAAGAGACCATTTCCAACCCTCTGCCTCAGAGCAGAGAGATCACAGACTGTTCTTCAGTGAGCTCTCCAGGCCACACTATCTCTGTTTCTGTCTGTGCTGCTATAAACTGCAGTGTCCTGGATTGTGCACCCTCAGAAGCACTCCCAGTCCTCGCCTCCAGGTTATGGCACGTCTCTGCCCTTTGTGCTTCTAAAACCACCAGCTGCCCAGTTTGTATGTGCAAATACATACTGTCCGGTTTCAGTCCGGGGGGCTGCCCTAAAGTCCTTTCCCCATCACTACCAGTCTGCAAGTGTGTGCCCTGTCCCCAGCGTAGGAGGCAATTGCTCACTGGCAGTGTACGATCCCAGCAGCTGGCTCCCTCCCCCTGCCATTTATCCTCCGATATTTGCCAGTGGAATTACACTCCCCACTTCATACCTTAAAACCAACCGCCTGCAATATTCTGTTTGTAGAGATTCAGATATATCTTCTTACATCTCAGGCTGATTTCATGGGTGTTCAGAGTGGTCTTGTAGATATTCAGCTCAATTCCGGGGACCGGTTGGAATAGGGTCCCTTACTCCTCTGCCATCTTTTCCCATCCCTCTGCTCTTGGTTTCTGCTCAGGTCCTGAGATCCTGGGATCCAGCCTCAAGTCAGACTCCATGCTCAGCAGGGAGTCTACTTGAAGATTCCTTCCCTTTGCCCCTCTGCCCCTCCTCTCCCTCACACTCTCACATGTTCTCTCTCTCTCTAAAATAAATAAATAAATCTTAGAAAAAAGAGTGGCATCTCATGCTACAGAGAAATAATTCATAAAATTAAGTCAATTGATATGGCAAAGTTCACCGATGTCAAATTTTTTTCAAGTATTTATTTAAATTCCAGTTAGTTAACATAAGTTTAATATTAGTTTCAGGTGTACAATTTAGTATTTCAACACTTACATACAACATCCAGGGCTCGTTGCAACAAGTGCCCTCCTTAATCCCCATCACCTATTAAACCCATCTCCCCATGCACTCCCCCTCTGGTGACCATCAGGTTGTTCTCTATAATTAAGTATCTGTTTCTTGGTTTGCCTCTTGTTTTTCCCCCATGATCATTTGTTTTCTTTCTTACAATCCACATATGAGTGAAATCATATGGTATTTGTCTTTCTTTGACTGAATTATCTCACTAAGCATAATACTCTTTAACTCTATCCATGTCATTGCAAATAGCAAGATTTCATTCTTTTTTATGCCTGAGTAATATTCCATTGTATATATCTACCACCTCTTGTTTATCCATTCATCAGTTGGTGGACATTTGGGATCTTTCCATAACTTGAGTATTGTAGATAATACTGCTAAAATATTGGAGTGATGTATCCTTTCAAATTAGTATTGTGTATTCTTTGGGTAAATACCTGTGCAATTGGTGGATCACAGGATAGTTCTATTTTTAAATTTTGAGGAAACTCCACACTGTTTTCCAGAGTGGTTGCCCCAGTTTGCATTCCCACTAACAGTGTAAGAGGGTGCCCATTTCTCCACATCCTCCTCAACATCTGTCGTTTCCAGTGTTGTTAATTTTAGCCATTCTGACAGGTGTGAGGTGATATCTCATTGTAGTTTTGATTTGCATTTCCCTGATGATGAGTGATGTTGAGCATCTTTTCATATGTTTGTTGGCTGCCATCTGTATGTCTTCTTTGGAGAAATGTCTATTCATGTCTTCTGCCCATTTCTTAACCGGATTATTTGTTTTTGGAGTGTTGAGTTTGATAAGTTCTTTATATATTTTGGATACTAACCCTTTATCCGATATGTCATTTGCAAATATCTTCTCCCATTGCATAGGTTCCCTTTTATTTTTATTGATTGTTTCCTTAGCTGTGCAGAAGCTTTTTATTTTGATGATGTCCCAATAGTTTCTTTTTGCTTGTGTTTTCCTTGCCTCGGGAAACATATCCAGTAAGTAGTTGCTATAGCCAATTTCAAAGATGTTGCTGCTTGTGTTCTCCCCTAGGATTTTAATGGTTTCCTGTCTCAATTTATTTCTTTAATCCATTTTGAATTTATTTTTGTGTATGGTATAAGAAAGTGGTCCAGTTTAATTTTTTGCATGTTGTTGTCCTGGTTTCCCAACATCATTTGTTGAGACTGTTTTTTTGTTTTTGTTTTTTTGTTGTTTGTTTTGTTTTGTTTTGTTTTGTTTCCCATTGGATATTCTTTACTGCTTTGTCAAAGATTAATTGACCAGATAGTTGTAGGTACCTTCCTGGGTTTTCTATTCTGTTCCATTGATCTGTCTGTTTTTCTGCCAGTATCTTACCATCTTGATCACTGCAGTTTTGATTAACTTGAAGTCCAGAACTGTGAAGTCTCAGCTTTGCTTTTCTTTTTCAAGGTTGCTTTGGCTCTTCAGGGTCTTTTGTGGTTCCACACAAATTTTAGAATTGTTTTTTGTGGTTCTGTGAAAAATGTTATTGGTATTTTAATAGGGATGGAATTAAATGTGTAGATTGTTTTGAATATAGACATTGTTCTTCCAATCCATGCGAATGGAGTGTCTTTTCATCGCTCTGTGTTATCTTCAATTTCTTTCATCAGTGTTTTATAATTTTCAGATACAAGTTTTTACCTCTTTGGTTAGGTTTATTCTTAGGTATCTTATGGGTCTTGGTGCAATTGTAAATAAGATTACTTCTTTGTTTTCTCTGTCTGCTGCTTCACTAAAGGTGTATACAAATACAACAGATTTCTGTATGGTGATTTTGTATCCTTTGACTTACTGAATTTGTGTATCAGTTCTAGCAATTTTTGGGGCAGTCTTTTGGGTTTTCTAGATAGAGTATTATGTCATTGGCAAATAGTGAAAGTTTGACTTCTTCTTTGCTGATTTGGATGCCTTTTGTTTCTTTTTGTTGACTGATTGCTGAGGCTAGGATTTCCAGTGCTATGTTAAATAACAGTGGTCAGAGTGGACATCGCTGTCTTGTTCCTGACCTTAGGGGAAATGCTCTCAGTTTTTTCCCCATTGAGGATGATATTAGCTGTGACTTTTTCATTTATGGCCTTTATCATGTTGAGGTATGTTCCCTCTAAACCTATTTTGTTGAGGGTTTTTTATCATGAATGAATGTTGTACTTTGTCAAATTCTTTTTCTACACCTATTGAAAGGACCATATGGTTCTTACCCTTTCTTTTATTAATGTGTTGTATCACACTGATTGACTTGACTGAACCACCCCTACAGCCCAGCAATAAACCTATTTGATCATGGTAAATGATTTTTTTCATGTAGTGTTGGATTCGATTTGCCAGTATATTACTGAGAACTTTGCATCCATGTTTATCAAGGATATTGGCCTGTAGTTTTCTTTTTTTAGTGGGGTCATTATCTGGTTTTGGTATCAGGATAATGCTGACCTCATACAATGAATTTGGAAGCTTTCCTTCTTTACTATTTTTTTGGAATCATTTGAGAAGAATAGGTATTAAATCTTTTTTAAATGTTTGGTAGAATTTGCCTGAGAAGTCATCTGACCCTGGCCTTTTGTTTATTGGGGGATTTTTTTATTACTGATTCAATTTCTTTGCTGGTTATTGGTTCGTTCAAGTTTTCTATTTCTTTATGTTTCAGTTTTGATTATTTGTATGTTTCTAGGAAAGTATCCATTTCTTCCAAGTTGTACAATCTGTTGGCTTATAGTTTTTCAGAATATTCTCTTATAATTGTTTGTATTTTTGTGTGATGGTTATTTCTCTTTTCTCATTTGTGATTTTTATTTATTTGAGTCCTTTCTCTTCTCTTTTTGATAAGTCTGTTTAGGAGTTTATTAATTTTGTTAACTTTTTCAAAGAAGCTGGTTTCATTGATCTGTTTTTTTTGTTTTTTATTTTTAGTTTCTATATAATTTATTTCTGCTCTAATCTTTATTATTTCTCTCCTTATGCAGGCTTTAGGCTTAATTTGTTGTTCTTTTTCTAGCTCCTTTAAGTGAAAGTTAGGTTGTTTATTTGAGATTTTCCTTGCTTCCTAAGGTAGGCCTGTATTGCTACATACTTCCTTCTTAAGACTGCTTTTGCTGCATCTGAAAGGTTTTGGACCATTGTGTTTTCATTTTCATTTGTTTCCGTGTATTTTCTTATTTCTTTTTTGATTTCCTGGTTGACCCATTCATTGTTTAGAGCATGTTGTTTAATAACCTCCACATATTTACGGTCTTTCCAAATTTTTCTTGGGATTGACTTCAAGTTTCATAGTGGTGTTGTCAGAAAATATGCATGGTATGATCTCAATCTTTTTGTACTTGTTGAGACCCGATTTGTGACCTAGTATGTGATCTGTTCTGGACGGTGTCTCATGTGCACTTGAAAGGAATGTATATCCTGCTGCTTTGGGATAGAATGATGTTAGTGGGTTGTTAAAGTCCTGTACTATTATTATATTATTATAAATTAGTTCCTTTATGTTTCTTATTAATTGTTTTACATATTTGGGCACTCCCATGTTGGGTGCTAAATTTTTACAATTATTAGATATTGTTGGATAGTCCCCTTTATTATGATATAGTGCCCTTCTTCATCTCTTGTTATAGTCTTTGTTTTAAAGTCTAGTTTATCTGTTATAAGTATGGCTACTCAAGCTTTCTTTTGACATATATTAGCATGATAAATTATTCTCCATCCCCTCACTTTCAATCTGCAGGCGTCTTTAGGTCTAAAACGAGTCTCTTGTAGGCAGCATATACATGGGTCCTGTTTTTTATCCATTCTGACACAATATGCCTTTTGATTGGAGTCTTTAGTCCATTTACATTCAGAGTAATTATATATATATATAGATAGATAGATAGATATTTTGTGCCATTTTATTACTTGTCATTTCTGGAGATTTTCTCTGTTCCTTTCTTGTCTTTGTCACTTTTAGTCTTTCTTTTCCACTTAAACAGTCCCCTTTAATATTTCTTGCAGGGCTGGTTTAATGCTCATGAACTCCTTTAGTTTTTGTTTGTCTGGGAAACTCTTAATCTCTCCTTGTATTCTGAATGATAGCCTTGCTGGATAGAGTATTCTTGCCTGCAGGTTTTTCCCATTTAGCATGTTGAATATATCTATCCCTCCTTGGCTTTCCAAGTTTCTGTTGAGAAATCTGCAGCTAACTTTATGGATCTTCCCCTGTAGATTAATGATTTCTTTTGTCTTGTTGCATTTAAAGTTCTTTGTCGCTATATTTTGAAAATTTAATTACAATATGTCTTGGTGTTGGCCTGCTTTTGTTGATTTTGATGGGAGTTCTCTGTGCCTCCTGGATCTGGATGTCTGTTTCGGTCCCCAGATTAGGGAAGTTTTCAGCTATTATTTCCTCAAATAAATTTTCAGCAGCCTTTTCTCTCCCTTCTTCTTCTGGGACTCCTATAAAATGAGGGTTATTACATTTGATGGAGTCACTGAGTTCCTTAAGTCTATTCTCATGTTCCATAATTCTTTCTCTCTTTTGTTCAGCTTCATTATTTTCCTTTACTTTGTGTTCTATATCATTTATTTGTTCCTCTGCTTCTTCTAACCTTGTGTTTGTGCATCAAACCTGTTTCCAGTCTCAGTTATTGTATTTTTCATTTCTCACTCACTCTTACTATTTTATCTCTGTGGTAAGGGTCTCCTTGAAATCTTCCATTCTTCTCTTAAGTCCAGTGAGTATCCTTGTGATTTTTGCTTTAAATTTTCCTTCCGGTATGTTACTTTTATTTGTTTTACTTAGATCTCTGGCTGTGACCTTTTCTTCTTTTATTTAGGATGCACTCCTCTGTCTTGGCATTTTGTCTACATCTCTGCTTTCGTCTCTGTGTTAGAAAAGCCCTTTATGTTTCCTGCTCCTGAGAATAATGGCTTTATGAAGAAGAGGTCCTATAGTGTCCAGGTTCTGGAGCTTCAAGAAGTGTCTCTGGTGTGTGTTGCATGTGCTCTGCTGTTGTGTTTTGGCTGCTCTATCCTTCAGGCCAGTCATCTGCAGCATCTCTCCTTGCCTGCAGTGGGTAGTGTTTGGTCCTTGGCCAGAATGTGGTGATTTTTAACTAGTTATGCTCCAGTCTGCTTGATAAATAAGATCTGATACTTCTTCCACTATACCTGAAGCCCTACAGAACTCGGGTCTGGAAATGTGGTATGAGTATGGGCTTCTGCTGCTCTTCTAAGGTGGGGTTTGCCACACTGGGACTGAGGCAAGCTTGACTGAGAGAGGCAGTCCCACCATAGGGCAGGGGTGTGGGTCTTGGTATAAGAAGGTTAAGCAGTCAGCGTGAGTGCTGTGTTGCTTCTCACAGGTAGCTCTTGTTTATGCTGAGGGGCAGGGGAAGGAAATGGTGCCAGCAAGCTCCGTTGTCCCCAGAAAGGTATCTTCAGGAACACTGCCTCTCATGGAGCACTCTAAGAAGAGCAAATAATTGCCCTCCTGTGTGCCCCATGCTTTCTTCAGATCTCAGTTTCCACACTGTCTGCCCCTCTTTTGTTTGCCTGCCTTCTTTCTAGGAGTAAAGTAGTGACCTCAGCCAAGCCTGCTGAACTTTTAAGTCCTGCTGGTTGCAAAAACTCATGAAAATCAGCTCCTCATTTTCCTAGCCAATGACTTTGGGAAAATGTTCTCCTTGTGTGCTCCCCTCTGTGCTCATCTCTCTCATGCCTTTCTCTGTGACCACAGCTCCCTCCCATCAGCAGCATCCAAGATCCATTTCTCCCATAAGCCACGTCTCCACTTCCTATCTTCTTCAATGTAGCTTCTCTCCCTTTAGTTTTGGATTTTGTTCTGTCAAAATTCAGGTTAATTTCTGGGATATTTAAAATGATTTGATAGTTATCTAGTTGTGTTCATGGGATGAGACAAGCCAAGCGTCCTCTTACTCCTCCACCATCCTATCTTCACCCACCACCATTGATGATTCATTTTAAGAAACTGCCACAGCCATCTGACCTTCAGCAAACACTGCCCTGATCAATCAGCAGCCATCAACATTGAAGCAAGACCCTCCCCGGCCTAAAGATTTAGACTCACTGAAAGCTCAGATGATGATTAGCACTTCTTTTAGCAAAAAATATTTTTAAATTAAGGTATGTACATGTTTTATTTTTAGACATTATGGTATTTCACACTTAACAGACTACAGTATACTGTAAATACTACTTATTTATGCACCAAGAAACCCCAAAATTCATTCAGCTAGTTTTATTTCAATGGTCTGGAACAAACCTGCAATATTTCCAAAATATGCCTGTATTTTCATGGTGAAGATTAATTTTGTACCTTCTATAGTGCCTGGTAGTAAATATGCAATAAATTTATTATTGTTTATAAACATCAAGAATGATAAATAATTCCATCGATATTTAGAAATTTTTCTCTTGCTTTCTTAAACACTTAATTTTATATAAACATCATTAATCTGAAAAGCATTAAGCCTTTGTATGGCTTTGGTATGTACTTTAGACGCTGTTTTTAGTAATTCAGTGAAGTCTCTCACAGAAGAGTGCATATAACAGTGTGTTTTGTTTTGTTTTATTTTGTTCTCTACAAAATACGGGAAACTAAACAGTTGAGAACAGGTGCTAAATTTATGTTGACAAAGTTCCTTAGCTGTCTTTTCTGTATTCCATTTTATATTCTGCCTTGTTAACCTAGTTGAGGTGTTATTTATAGATTTTAGGCATTTCTTTTCATTTGCTTGTTTATCTTTGCCTCCTGGTGTTCTTTTTTAAGCTTGACACCTTAAAGATCATGGCTTGCATTTGCCCAAACATGAGACATTTAGGACAGATAATAAGCTATTGGTGAGATAGAATGAAAAAGGTCTTTCTGTCCTGAAGCAGTCATGATGGAATTTCAAAAGGTCTTCAGACAACAGAAGTTTGTTTATAGAATCAGAAAACTTTTAATGATATCCCAGCTAACTTAATACCTTAATCTCTCTAACCTAAATATATTTTGTGACAATAGTTAAAAATGACATGGAGATTGTAACTTCAACACACAAATTATAACTTCAGCACTAATGCAAAGTAATTCTCTCAAAGATGGCAATAAATTAGAAGGAAGTGATGATAGCACATCCTGTTAACACTACCTCCTGAAATGAAAATATAAAGAATGATATTTTTAAATCAAAATAGTATCTTGTCACTTAGCATTATTAAATTATTTTTTTTAAAAAGCACTGAAGAAGTCTTCACCTAAAATTTAATTAGATATTCTTATGGTTCTCATTATTTTCCACATTAAATACACAAGTATATGATGAAAAACATTTGTGCCTATCCCTATGTTTCTGGATATTCAACAAAGCCTATAGTATGGGCAATTCCTGGTGTAATAGCCATGATGACACTACTTTGAATGACAATAAAACTGTGTGCAGATATTCCATTAGAAAAATATTTTTCTAGAGAAACAATCTGTAGGAGAAAAATCTCTCTGGACACCTTTAATTAAAATAAGGTCTTGGTAAAAAGAAAAAAAATGCCAATTCAAGATGTCAGATCCCTGGAAAAAAATTATCTCATTACATGGGTTCATACACTATTAAAAGTTCAAACTATTGTCTCAATGAAGTTAATCATATAAATCTACATTTTAACTAGAGGAATAAAATAATTAAAGTTGATTTGGGTAACTAACACCTGGTTGAATTTTATAGTGATAAATTACTTGGCTATTTTTAAACATTTTCTCTTATTGTAATACTACTCATGTTTTAAGTATTAATTTAACCAAGTATGCTTGGTTAAACTATCACAAAGTGATAGTGCATCACTTGGTTTCTCAATTATGAAGGTATTCATTTCTGATAATTAAGTGTTTTCAAACATAAAAATAGGTTTATAATAATTCATGTACAATCTATGTGCCATTATAGCTGTAAATTTGTGCATCAATTTCTGGTGTAAACAGCTAAAGATGTTAATGGCTGAAAACATGTAAAATGTAACCTATCACAGGCCAGCTTTTGTTTTTACAAGACTTGTCAGTATTTCCTGGTTACAGGGGACATTTCACTTCAGTGAATGCTGGATGAGTTCGACTGTATCTTTGCCACAATAGGAATGTATGCAAACAACAGGAAAAACTTTATATCTAACGTGCATCTGAAGTTATGGCTCTGAGTCACATGTAAAAGCATTCTTCTAGGAACAGGAATGTGTCAGACTGCTGAAGGCCAAAGCTCCCACCTAAGTGAGAAATGAGTTGGCATTTCTCCCAAATCTCATGGACATAAGTTCTTGCCTAGTACTAATTGTAACAGTTTTAGTGAGAAAATTGTGTGTGCATTTTCTTCCTTAATCTTTATTTAAAAGCAAAGCATAAGGTCTCTGTTTACATTTAGCCAAACCATCCTCATTTCAACTCCTTTACAGCGCTGTGAGAAGGTCCTCAGGTTTGTTAATGGTTTTGGTTTTGTTTTTAAGTCAGAATGGCTAAAATTAACAACACAAGAAACAGCAGATGTTGGGAAAGATGCAGAGAAAAGGAAACCTCTTACACTGTTGGTGGGAATGCAAACTGGTGCAGCCACTATGGAAAACAGTATGGAGGTCCCTCATAAAGTTAAAAATAGAACTACCCTATGATTCAGCAATTTGTACTACAAGATATTTGCCAAAAGGAAACAAAAATGCTGATTTGAAGAGATACATGCACCCCGATGTTTATGGAGCATTATCAACAATAGCCAAATTATAGAAACAGTCCAATTGTCCATGGAATGATGAATGGATTAAGATGTGGTCTATATATACAATGGAATATTACTCAGCCATAAAAAAGAATGAAATCTTGCCACTTGCAACAATGTGGATGGAGCTAGAGAGTATTATGCTAAGTGAAATAAGTCAGTCATAGAAAGACAAATACCATATGATTTCATTCATATGTGGAATTTAAGAAAAGTAACAGACGGACATGGGCAGTTGAGATAGAGGCAAACCATAAAGAGACTCTCAACTATAAAGAAAAAACTGAGGGTTGCTGGAGGGGAGGTGGGGGGGTGATGTGTAAAATGTGTGATGGGGATTAAGGAAGGCACTTGTGATGAGCACTGGGTGTTATATGTAAGTAATTAATTACTAAATACTATATCTGAAACTAATATTAAACTGTATGTTAACTAACTGGAATTTAATAAAATAAATTTAAATAAAAACTTGGAAGAAAAAAATAAAATAAAATCAGATCAGATCAGTAGTGAACAGAATGTTAGTTTATGTACATTAACTCCAAATGTCTGAAAAGAAAGATGAAGACCAATGAATATGTAATGACTTATTTAAAAGCACATATGAAATTACATGCTGTTTAGTTCTTTATTAACTCTTTAACTACTACTACCACTATTATTACTTCTACTGCTACCACTCTTATTTATTATTAATTCTTTATTAAGTAATATTTTTACTTATCCCACTAAACCAAGGCCTTTCAAATGATGAGATGTGAATGAAGCTAGCAATTCCTCAGGAATTCATTCTTTTATTACCATAATGGAATTCATAAATCGATTAAGTCTTTGTTGTTTTTGTGATGTTACCATTTTTTTCATGTTGTTAAGTTGGTAGAGTGGAAAAAGCATTAAATCTGGAAGTTAGTTTCTATAATAGATCACTCTGTAAACTTGTCACTTAGCATTTCCATCTCAAAATTTCATCTGTAAAATGAAGCAGTTGTTATAGACAAATCCTCAGTTTCCCTAAATGCTACCACCTGTATTCCTAAAAAGTGAAATGGAGACCACTCTTTCTGAACTAGTTTCTTTTTTCTTTCTTTTTTTCTATTTCCATAATTAAATTTTCTTCCTTATCCTTTTGCAGAACATTTACTCCCAAATGTATTAGGCTTGCATCAAAAAATGAAAATTCATGCCCTCACATTTCTTATAGAAAGTTGAATAAATCTGATGTACTATGATACAAATAACAAACTTTAAACAGAAATGTAGCTATTTAGTTTCATTTTGGAATAAAGAAGTGCACAATTACTTCATAGATAAAGATACAATAAAAATTAAAATGTAGGGCAACATGATAATATCTATATTTATATGTACATATTTATCATGAATTTAAAAGAGTATACATTTTATTTTATTAAGACTGGTCTTATTTACATCACTGCTAAGTAATCTATTGCCAGAATTACTCATCTATTCATCTGTCAACTATTAATTATGCCAGACCCTGCATTATGCGCTATTAGTAAAATACTGGGTAAAGGAAGCAAACTCTCCATCTTCATGGAATATACTGTCTAATGGAAAAGCATACAAAAATCAACTAGTCAGATAAGTAAATATGTAATTAAAAACTGTGATAAGACTCAGAAGATAGAGTACTATAAACACAGGGAACATAGGCATATAACCTAATATGGAAGAATTGGTGAAGGTAACTTGTAATAAGAGCATTTTACCTGATCTATGAAACATGTATGAATGGTGTTAAACTAGATATATGCATGTGTTTAAGGGATGTGAGTGGGCAGAAGCCAGAAAAACAATCTCTACAGGATTCCAAGTCATACAGTATACACAAAGATATTCACACAGATCACGGAGTAGAAGGAAGCATGAGACTTCCACCATGTTGACCTGGTCTGAGAATGGACAGTGAGGGTTAATTTGGTATAACATGCAACAACATTGTTCAGAAGAAATTCATGAAGTTTCTTATAAGAAAATACAATATTTTTGTCTTCATCTCAAGAGCAATGGGAATCTATGAGAAGGTCAGAGACAGAGGTGTTGACATGCTCTGATTTTTGTTTTAAAGAGAATACTCTATAGTATGGAGAACTGGTAGAAGGAAGTCAAGAAGGGATGTGCTGGAAGTTATTACAGCCACCTAGGTAAAGAATAATGTTGCCCAAATGAAAAAAATTGAGGAAGGCACAAAGAAATGGATAAACGTTCCATGCTCATGGATTGGAAGAACAAATATTGTGAAGATGTCAATGCTACCTAGAGCAATCTACACATTTAATGCAATCCCTATCAAAATACCATCCACTTTTTTCAAAGAAATGGAACAGATAATCCTAAAATTTGTATGGAACCAGAAAAGAACCCAAATAGCCAGAGGAATGTTGAAAAAAAAAAGCAAAGCTGGCGGCATCACAATTCCAGACTTCAAGCTCTATTACAAAGTTGTAATCATCAGGACAGTATGGTACTGGAAAAAAACAGACACATAGATCAATGGAACAGAATCAAGAACCCAGAAATGGACCCTCAACTCTATGGTCAACTCATCTTCGACAAAGCAGGAAAGAATGTCCAAAGGAAAAAAGACAGTCTCTTCAACAAATGGTGTTGGGAAAATTGGACAGTCACGTGCAGAAGAATGAAACTGGACCATTTCCTTAGAGCACACACAAAAATAGACTCCAAATGGTTGAAAGACCTCAATGTGAGACACGAGTCGATCAAAATCCTTGAGGAGAACACAGGCAGCAACCTCTTCGACCTCAGCCACAGCAACTTCTTCCTAGAAACATCGCCAAAAGCAAGGGAAGCAAGGGCAAAAATGAACTATTAGGACTTCATCAAGATAAAAAGCTTTTCCACAGCAAAGGAAACAGTCAACAAAACTAAAAGACAACCAACAGAATGAGAGAATATATTTGCAAATGACATATCAGATAAAGGGCTAGTGTCCAAAATCTATAAAGAACTTACCAAACTAAACACCCAAAGAACAAAAGATCCAATCAAGAAATGGGCAGAAGACATAAACAGACATTTTTCCAAAGAAGGCATCCAAATGGCCAACAGACACATGGAGAAGTGCTCAACATCGCTTGGCATCAGGGAAATCCAAATAAAAACTTCAATGAGATACCACCTCACACCAGTCAGAATGGCTAAAATTAACAAGTCAGGAAACGACAGATGTTGGCAGGGATGTGGAGAAAGGGGAACCCTCCTACACTGTTGGTGGGAATGCAAGCTGGTGTAGCCACTCTGGAAAACAGTATGGAGGTTCCTCAAAAAGTTGAAAATAGAGCTACCATATGATCCCGCAATTGCACTACTGGGTATTTACCTCAAAGATACAAATGTAGGGATCCAAAGGGGTACGTGCACTCCAATGTTTATAGCAGCAATGTCCACAATAGCCAAACTATGGAAAGAGCCAAAATGTCCATCGACAGATGAATGGATAAAGAAGATGTGGTATACACACACACACACACACACACACACACACACAATGGAATATTATGCAGCCATCAAAAGGAGTGAAATCTTGCCATTTGCAGCAATGTGGATGGAACTGGAGGGTATTATGCTGAGCGAAATAAGTCAATCAGAGAAAGACATGTATCATATGTTCTCACTGATATGAGGAATTCTTAATCTCAGGAAACAAACTGGAGGGTTGCTGGACTGGTGGGAGGTGGGAGGGATGGGGTGGCTCGGTGATAGACGTTGCAGAGGATATGTGTTATGATGAGTGCTGTGAACTGTGTAAGACTGATGAATCACAGACCTGTACCTCTGAAACAAGTAATACATTATATGTTAAAAAGGAGAAGAAGAGAGTAGGAAGGGAAAAATGAAGGTGGGGGGATTTGGAGGGGGAGACAAACCATGAGAGACAAACTGAGGGTTCTAGAGGAGAGGGGGTGGGGAGATGCGTTAGCCTGTGATGGGTATTAAAGAGGGCACGTATTGAATGGAGCACTGGGTGTTACATGCAAACAATGAATCATGGAACACTACATCAAAAACTAATGATATAATGTATGGTGATTAACGTAATAAAACAAAACAAAACAAAACAAAAAGAATGATGTTGCCCAAGACAAGGCAGAAATAATTACATATAAGACTGACAAAACATGAGGGTGGTTTTGATGAAGGCCTGAGGAAAGGATTTTAAAAAGAGGATAGATTTTGATACAGTGTTAAAGAGTAAAAGTAAACAGTACTTTAACACAAAAATAACCAAGTAATTTCAGAGACTAGTAAAATATTTCATAGAATATTCACAATGTTAAATACAATAAGTCCTGATTTTGTGTGTGTGTGAATATTAAGATTCATCATTTACTCTGTTGCCAATTTCTATCTCCATGAAGGTCTTCATATACACCATTAATATTAAGAGATTGAAAAAGACATAAATGTGTATACTTACAGCAACTTAATTAATGGAAAATTTGATGTCACTGCAAATATTTTCTCTGAAGCAATCTGCAACTACATTTTATAGCAGCAGGCTTTTCCACACTTCCTGAACATGAGCTTTATAAATACATAGACTGAATCTACAGCACCAGGCTAGTGGCGATCATGTCTTAACCAGTTCAAAAATACTTTCTCTAGTAACCTGCCCATGTGAAAGCTTTTTTTTCTTTTCTCTTTCTTTCTTTACTTTTTTTTTTTTTTTACTCTTTTACATAGAAACTGTAAATCTGGCATAAACATCTGGGACACACACCTCATTTGGAAGCAAGAGCAGCTCTCTGTTTAGATCAGCTTCCTGGGGTGCAGAATGTAGATCAAAGCACAGTGGTGGCTGACTAGCCAGGTCTAGAATTACAAAAAATATTTATTAATCAGAGAGGAATAATGCAAGAAGAGGAAGTTTCTCCTTAAAGATGTAGAGGTATCATTTCAAAATTTACATTAATACACACAAATATAATGAAATTCTAGTTAGCTCTTATAATAGCAAATAACCCATTCATATGTCAGATGAATATTTTCAAATTTACTCACAATTTTCTCATTTATTCTCTCACTCCAGTAAAGAAAGCAAATAAGAGACTGACTTAAACATTAGGACTCTATCATTGTAATACAGTATTGATTAATTATTACTTTAGGCTAAGAGATATTTCTTTCAAAAAATTAGTGTAAAAATAATCACTGATATCATTCTAGTCATATTAAGTGTTTTTGTCAGTTAATCAACACCTATAGTATGAGTTCCCACTCTGAAGTTAACCCTAAAAAATACTGAAAGAAGAATAATTTGGATATTTATCATGGGCAAAAATACACACACACACACACACACACACAGAGAAACATAGAATTAGCACTGCAAAGATCAATCGTCCACAAGTAAGAACTAAGTAAAGTAAAATAATATCCATTAAACTCAGTCATTGTTTCTACAATAACAAAAATTAATTTGCATTCCAGTCTTACAACCCTCATTTCCCAAACACCAATTGTCATCCACTCGATCCTACACAGTCTAACGTGAAATGCACCAAGGTGGGACCTTGAGGAATTTTCCTTCCCCTCCTTTACTTCCTTTTCTTACACATGGGCAAACATCAAATTAGCCATCAAGTCTTATTAACCTCTCTTTTATAACTTTGATGAAAAGCATCCCATTCTCTCGATTCCTACAGAAACTGTTATTTAGACTATTATCAATTTAACTTTACTATTACAAAATAATATAGTTTTCACCTGTTCCTTTTCTTCTTCTTCCAACTGTCTAAAATACAGTCTTCAGGGTGGAGCAAGAAGGCGGAGGAGTAGGAGGCCTAGATTTTGTCTGGTCTCAGGAATTCAGGTGAATAGGGATCAAACCATTCTGAACACCTACGAATTCAGCAGGAGGTCAAAGGGGAGAGTAGCAACAACTATCTGAACAGAGAAGCGACCACTTACTGGAAGGTAGGACGTTCGGAGAAGTGAATCCGAGGCGATATTCGGGAGGATAGACAGCGGGGGAGGGGCCTCCGCCGCCGCTTCTGGCAAGTGATAGAGCCGCGGAGCACAAAATCCGAACTTTTAGAACTCGGCTCCCCTGAGGGACGTCGCTCCAGTGGCTAAGCGGGGGTGGAACCCTCGTGGGACAGTGGGGTCTCAGGACCATTGGGGTCACAGAAAGACCAGGGGAGCCTGAGTGCGCCAGAGCTCCCAGGTATCGGAGCAGGGAAGCCGGCTGCAGAGATGGAGCTGAGGCGCACGCTCTCAGCTTGGGGTTGCCATAAACTGTGATCCGCTGCCCAGTCGGGCCACTGCTCCTGCAGCAGGGACCCAACAGGCGACAGATCCGGGGAGACTCCCCTTCCTTCCCGGGGAGGAGCGGCGCGGGAACGCACCACAGGGATCTGCTGGGTTTGGAGACTCCACACGGGGTCGGGTGCCAGAGAAACAAATGCTCGGTCACAGGCCGGGTGAGCACGGAGTGCGGCCGGAGACCGGGGACAAAGGTGTGACTGCTTTTCTCTGGGGGCGCACTAAGGAGCGGGGCCCCGAGTTCTCAGCTCCTCCGGGTGGAGATTGGGAGGCCACCATTTTTGCCCTGGTCCTCCAAAGCTGTACCGAGAGCTTGCAGGGAACCAAAGCTCCTGAGATCAAACCCGAGCAGCTTGCTTAGCCCGGACCGACAAGGGCGGGGCAATTCAGCCTCCGGCAAAGACATTTGGAAACCACAGGAACAGGCCCCTCCCCCAGAAGATCAGCACGAACAGCCAGCAAGCCAAGACCAAGTTTACCGATCAAGGAGAACGGAAGAACTCCAGCGCTAGAGGAATACTGCACATAGAATTCATGGCTTTTTTTTTACCATGATTCATTAGTTCATCAAAGTTAATTTTTGTTAACTGTTTTTTTTTTCTTTTTCTTTTTCCCTTTTTCAACCAACATCTTATCAATCTCTTTTAAAAAAAAAACATTTTTTATTTTTCATTTTTAGAGTCATATTTTATCCCTTCATAGTAGTTACCCTTATTTTTGGCATATATATATAAGTTGTTCTCTCTTTAAAATTTTGAGATACAGTTTCTTCTAACAGATAAAAATATACCCTAAATCACTAGTGTATGGTTCTGTTCTAGTCTCCTGCCTGATCACATTCTCTCCCTTTTTTCTTTTTTTTTTTTTTTTAAATCTTCTTTCTTTTTTCAAACAACTTCTTATCTTATCAAATCCTTTTATAAAATCTTTTATAATTTTCATCTTTACAGTCATCTTCTATCCCTTCATTGTATCAACCCTTATTTTGTACATATATGTCTTTCTTCCTTTAAGATTTTAGGAGGCACTTTTTTCTAACAGACCAAAATACGCCCAAAATCTAGTGTGTGGCACTGATCTATGCACTAGCCTGATCATATTTGATCACATTCTGTTTTTTTTGTATTGCTCTGCTTTTCTTTTTATCTTTTATTTTTCTCTTTCTTTTTCTTTCTTTCCCTTTCTTTTCCCCTGGTTTCAGGTCTTTTCTGATTTATATACAGTATATTTGCTAGGGACGTTGTAAACCTGTTAGCACTTTGTTCTCTCATTCATCTATTCTCCTCTGGACAAAATGACAAGGCAAAAAAATCACCTCAGCAAAAAGAACAAGAGGTAGTACCGTCAGCCAGGGACCTACTCAATACGGACATTAGTACGATGTCAGACCTAGAGTTCAGAATCATGACTTTAAAGATACTAGCTGGGCTTGAATAAAACGTGGAAGTTATTAGAGAAACCCTTTCTGGAGAAATAAAAGAACTAAAATCTAACCAAGTCGAAATCAAAAAGGCTATTGATGAGGTGCAATCAAAAATGGGGGCACTAAATGCTAGGATAAATGAGGCAGAAGAGAGAACCAGCGATATAGAAGACCAAATGATGGAAAATAAAGAGGCTGAGAAAAAGAGAGAGAAACAACTACAGGATCATGAGGGCAGAATTCGAGAGATAAGTGATACGATAAGATGAAACAACATTAGAATAAATGGGATCCCAAAAGAAGAAGAGAGAGAGAGAGGGGGACAGAAGGTATATTGCAGCAAATTATAGCAGAGAACTTCCCTAATGTGAGGAAGGAAACAGGCATCAAAATCCAGGAGGCACAGAGAACCCCTCTCAAAATAAATAAAAATAGGTCAACACCCCGACATCTAATAGTAAAACTTACGAGTCTCAGAGACAAAGAGAAAATCCTGAAAGCAGCTTGGGAGAAGAGATATGTAACCTACAATGGTAAAAATATTAGATTTGCAACACAACTATCCACAGAAACCTGGCAGGCCAGAAAGGACTGGCAAGATATCTTCAGAGCACTAAACAAGAAAAATATGCAGCCAAGAATACTATATCCAGCTAGGCTATCAGTGAAAATAGAAGGAGAGATAAAAAGCTTCCAGAACAAACAAAAACTAAAGGAATTTGCAAACACAAAACCAGCCCTAAAGAAATATTGAAAGGGGTCCTCTAAGCAAAGAGAGAGCCTAAAAGCAGCAAAGACCAGAAAGGAACAGAGACAACATACAGTAAAAGTCACCTTACAGGCAATACAATGGCAATAAATTCATACCTTTCAATAGTTACCCTGAATGTAAATGGGCTCAATGCCCCAATCAAAGGACACAGGCTATCAGAATGGATTAAAAAACAAGACCCATCAATATGCTGTCTGCAAGAGACTCATTTTAGACCCAAAGACACCCCCAGATTGAAAGTGAGGGGGTGGAAAACGATTTACCATGCTAATGGACACCAAAAGAAAGCTGGGGTGGCAATCCTTAAATCAGAGAAACTAGATTTTAAAACAAAGACTGTAATAAGAGATGAGGAAGGACACTATATCCTACTTAAAGGGTCTATCCAACAAGAAGATCTAACAATTGTAAATATCTATGCCCTGAACATGGGAGCAGCCAATTATATAAGGCAATTAATAACAAAAGCAAAGAAACACATTGACAACAACACAATAATAGTGGGGGACTTTAACACCCCCCTGACTGAAATGGACAGATCATCTAAGCAAAAGATCAACAGGGAAATAAAGACTTTAAATGACACACTGGACCAAATGGACTTCAAAGACATATTCAGAACATTCCATCCCAAAGCAATGGAATACACATTCTTCTCTAGTGCCCATGGAACATTCTCCAGAATTGATCACATCCAAGGACACAAATCAGGTCTCAACCGGTACCAAAAAATTGGGATCATTTACTGCATATTTTCAGACCACAATGCATTGAAACTAGAACTCAATCACAAGAGGAAAGTCGGAAAGAACTCAAATACATGGAGGCTAAAGAGCATCCTACTAAAGAATGAATGGGTCAACCAGGAAATTAAAGAAGAATTAAAAAAATTCATGGAAACCAATGAAAATGAAAACACAACTGTCCAAAATCTTTGGGATACAGCAAAGGCAGTCCTGAGAGGAAAGTATAAAGCAATACAAGCCTTTCTCAAGAAACAAGAAAGGTCTCAAATACACAATCTAACCCTACACCTAAAGGAGCTAGAGAAAGAACAGCAAAGAAGAAGCCAGCAGGAGAAGAGAAATAATAAAGATCAGAGCAGAAATCAATGAAATAGAAACCAAAAGAACAGTAGAACAGATCAACGAAACTAGGAGCTGGTTCTTTGAAAGAATTAACAAGATTGATAAACCCCTGACCAGACTGATCAAAAAGAAAAGAGAAATGACCCAAATCAACAAAATCATGAATGAAAGAGGAGAGATCACAACCAACACCAAAGAAATAGAAACAATTATAAGAACATATTATGAGCAACTCTATGCCAGCAAATTAGATAACCTGGAAGAAATGGGCGCATTCCTAGAGATGTATCAACTACCAAAACTGAACCAGGAAGAAATAGAAAACCTGAACAGACTTATAACCACTAAGGAAATTGAAGCAGTCATCAAAAATCTCCCAAGAAACAAAAGCCCAGGGCCAGATGGCTTCCCAGGGGAATTCTATCAGACATTTAAAGAAGAATTAATACCTATTCTCCTGAAACTGTTCCAAAAAATAGAAATGGAAGGAAAACTTCCAAATTCATTTTATGAG
>NW_027397131.1:35069-101261 GCF_003265705.2 Callorhinus ursinus
CCCTCTGGAAAACAGTATGGAGGTTCCTCAAACAGTTGAAAATAGAGCTACCGTTCGATCCAACAATTGCACTACTGGGTATTTACCCCAACGATACAAATGTAGGGACCCGAAGGGGTACGTGCACCCCAATGTTTATAGCAGCAATGTCCACAATAGCCAAACTGTGGAAAGAGCCAAGATGTCCATCGACAGATGAATGGATAAAGAAGAAGTGGTATATATACACAATGGCATATTATGCAGCCATCAAAAGAAATGAGATCTTGCCATTTGCAACGACGTGGATGGAACTGGAGGGTGTTATGCTGAGTGAAATAAGTCAATCGGAGAAAGACATGTATCACATGACCTCACTGATATGAGGAATTCTTAATCTCAGGAACAAACTAAGGGTTGCTGGAGTGGTCGGGGGTGGGAGGGATAGGGTGGCTGGGTGATAGACATTGGGGAAGATATGTGCTATGGTGAGCGCTGTGAATTGTGTAAGACTGTTGAATCACAGATCTGTACTTCTGAAACAAATAACGCAACATATTTTAAGAAAAAAGAAAAAGAAGAAGATAGCAGGAGAGGAAGAATGAAGGGGAGTAAGTCAGAGGGGGAGACAAACCAGGAGAGATGATGGACTCTTAAAAACAAACTGAGGTTTCTAGAGGGGAGGAGGGTAGGGGGATGGGTTAGCCTGGTGATGGGTATTAAAGAGGGCACATTCTGCATGGAGCACTGGGTGTTATGAACAATAAATCATGGAACACTACACCAAAACAAATTATGTAATATATGGTGATTTACATAACAATAAAAAATTAAAAGATAAATAAAATAAAATACAGTCTTCAGAATAAAGTTTTATAATGTTCTTTGATCACATCAACTCGACATTTAAGAAAAAGCAAAGAAAGCAAATAAAGAGAAAACTGTAAATAAAGAAATTCTCCCACAATTTTCACTCTGGTTGTTTAAATTCTTAATCTAAAACAAATTTAATAAAGCATAGGAATTACCTGGATATGTTTGAAAAATCCAGAATCAGAGATTCTCATTAAATTGGTCTGGTGGGATCATAGGAATCTACATTTCAGCAAATATTGTAAGTAATTCTAACACAGCTAGCCCTAGACTACACTGAGAAACTTAATTCTAAGCCTTCTCCCTTTTCAGTTTTGTGAAAAATCTCCTCTAGCTAATAAAAATGTATCTTCATTTTTCTGACTCTATTACTATGCTAGTCAATTTGCCTAGATTTTACTTTCTACGTTTCCTAATCCCCTGCCAATCTCAATTACCACTCATTTTCATACACACCATAATGCCTTCTCTGATTATCCCTTGCCATAAGTAACCTCTCTCTATTGTACAGTTGGGTTTTGATTTCATATGACATTCATTAGTCACTGCCTGCATAGCTTTCTACTACTACATAACAATTGACCACAGCCTTAGCAGCTCAAAACAACATGATTTATAAGTCTCAGTGCTATACATCAGAAAGAAGTCTAGCAGGGTGTGGCTGGTTTCTCTGCTCAGAGTGCCATCAAGATGTCATCTGGAGCTCAGGATCCACCTTCAATTTCCTTCCTGTTATTGGTAGAATTCAGTTCTTTGACTTTTAGTACTGAAGCCCCATTTTCTTGCTGGCTGTTAGCCAGGAATACTCTCAGGTCCTGGAGGATGCATTCGGGTCCTCGTACCATAGTTCCCTCCATCTCGGCAATAGAGATTCTCCTTCATGGGGAATCCCTCTCACTCTTCTATTATCTCTGACTTCTCCTTCTTTTACCACTTGTAGAGAACTATCTGCTTTTAAAGGGTTCAAATGACTAGGTCAAGCCCATCTGGATTATCACCTTATCTTAAGGTCAACTGTGTCATATAATATAAGCTAATCATGGGAGCAAAATCTATTAAATTAATAATTCTGGAGATTATGCAGGGCATACACACCAAAGAACTGGGAAATTTTAAAGGATATCTTAGCATTCAGCTACTTATTTCTCTGAGGCATATATTTATTTTTCCCCTTCTTAAATATAAGTTCCTGGAGAGCACAGATGATGCATTATACATTTTTGCATATCACAAATCACCTGATCTAATGCTTCACACACACCAAACATTCAATAAATAATTGTTCACTGAATGGGCTCTTTTGTGATAACTTCTTTCCTGATGCATCAAATTTAAATTAACTGATAACAAAGGGCCTAGCAAAAGTAAATATAAAGGCACACACTGAGTTCTTTATCTTCTTCATCTTAGTGAAGAATAATAATACCATCTCCCAAAGTTCCTTAGGATCAGAATACAGTAAAATAAACTACCCAAAAATGAAAGCGAGGAAAGACTTTTAAAAATAGTGTATTGTGGGATAAATTTGCAAACATCACAATATATGAGTAATTGAAATCCTCAATGGAGAAGAAAAAGGAGGAGAAGGAAGAGAAATAATCTTCAACAAATAATGCACTAAAGTTTTCCAAATTTGATGAAAACCATAAATCCAAATATCTAAAGAAGTCAACAAACTCCAAGTATAACAAATATGAAGAAAATCACACAAGGCACATCATTAAGGAATTTCTTAGAATGAGTTACAAAAAAAATATTTTAAATGAAGAAAAATCTTTAAAGTATCCAGACTAGATAAACTGGAAAAAAACAGAATTTGTAAATACTATGAAAACTTCAGAACAAAAACTTCACTAACAAATTCTACCAAACATTCCTTAAGGACGAATCAATACCAATTCTATACAATCAACTACAGAATATTGACACGAAAGAAACACTACCCTACTAATTTTATATGGTCACAATTAATGTAATATCAAAAGGAGAAAAAGACATTGAGAGAAAAGAAAACAACAGACCACATGATTAGATGCAAAATTTCTCAACAAAATAATAACAAATGGAATCTAAAAGTATCTAAAAATATAATACCGGGTGGCTCGGTTGTTGAGTGTCTGCCTTTGGCTCGGGTCATGATCCCAGGGTCCTGGGATCGAGCCCCACATTGGGCTCTCTGCTCGGCCGGAGGCCTGCCTCTCCCTTTCCCACTACCCCCTGCCTGTGTTCCCTCTCTCGCTGTCTCTCTCTCTGTCAAATAAATAAAATCTTAAAAAAAAATAAAAAATAAAAATAAAAATATAATACCTAATGACAGTGGGTTTTATCCAGGAATAAAAGACTGTTTAAATATTTGAAAATCAATCAATGCAATTTATAATATGCAAAAACTGAAAAAAATCATATGATTTTCTCAGTGTGTGCATAAAAAACCCTATGACAAATTCAATGTTAATTCATGAAAAACCCTTTCAGCTAACTGTGAATACAAGAAAACTTCCTTGACCCAATATAAGGAAATTATGAAAACTTATATCTTAATATCATACTTAATGGTGAATGGCTGAATGCTTTCCAGTATATCAAGTACCAGGTAAAAAGTGTCCACTCTTGGGGCGCCTGGGTGGCTCAGTCATAAAGTGTCTGCTTTCGGCTCAGGTCATGATCCCAGGGTCCTGGGATTGAGCCCCACATCGGGCTCCCCACTCAGCGGGAAGCTCTCCCTCTCCCACTCCCCATTTGTGTTCCCTCTTTCACCGTCTCTCTCCCTCTGTCAAATAAATAAATAAAATCTTAAAAAAAAGAAAGTGTCCACTGTCACTACTTCTATGTACCATGCACAGAAGGTTCTAACCAAAGTAATAAACCAAGAAAAAGCAATAAATGTCACTGAGCTTGAAAGGAAGATGTAAATATGAAATGTGTTTTTTCCAGTTATGTGAAAAATGCCACAGGAATTTTGATATGGATTGCATTAAATCTGTAGATTGCTTATGGGCATTTTAACAATATTAATTCTTCCAATACATGAGCATAAAATATCTTTCTATTTATTTGGTTTTCAATTTCTTTCATCAATGTCCTATAGTTTTCAGTGCCCAGGTCTTTCACTTCCCTGGCTAAATTTATTTTTAAGCATTTTATTCTTTTTGATGCCATTGTAAATGAGATTATTTTATTAATTTCTCTTTCTGATAGTTTGTTGTTAGTGTATGGAAATGCGACAGATTTCTGTATATTCATCTTGTATCCTGCAACTTTATTGGATTCATTTATTAGTTCTGATTGCTTTTTGATGGAGTGTTTATGGTTTTCTATATATAGTGTCATTTCATCTACAAAACTTGACAGTTTGATTTCTTCCTTTCCAATTTAGACTTTTTTTTATTTTTTATTTTATTTTTCCTTTTTTTTTTTCTGATTACTGTGGCTAGGACTTCCAATACTTGAATAAAAGTGGTGAGAGTGGGCATCCTTGCTTTTTTCCTGATCTTAGAGAAACAGCATTAAGCTTTTCATCACTGAGTATGACATTAGCAGTGGGTGTGTTGTATATGGCCTTTATTATGTTGAAGTACATTTCTTCTACCTACTTTATTGAGAGTTCCTATCATAAATGTATCTTAGATTTTGTCAAATGCTTTTTCTGCATGTATTGAGATGATCATGTGATTTTTATCATTCCCTTTAGTTAATGTGGTATATGATACTGATTGATTTGTGGATGTTGAACCATCCTTGAATACCTGAAATAAATTGCATTTGATCATAGTGTATGATCCTTTTCATGTATTATTAAATTCAGTTTGTTAATACCCTATTGAGAATTCTTTCATTTATGTACATCAGGGATATTGGATTGCAATTTTCTTTTCTCTTTTTCATTTTATTTATTTTAACCTTCTCTCCCCCACACTTTTTTGGTGACACTAGCTAAAGATTTGTCAATCTTGTTTATTTTTTCAAAAAACAAACTCTTTTTTTAAGATTTCATTTATTTATTTGAGAGAGAGAGAATGAGAGATAGAGAGCACGAGAGGGAAGAGGGTCAGAGGGAGAAGCAGACTCCCTGCCGAGCAGGGAACCCAATGCGGGACTCAATCCCGGGACTCCAGGATCATGACCTGAGCCGAAGGCAGTCGCTTAACCAACTGAGCCACCCAGGCAGCCAAAAAACAAACTCTTTTATATTATATTTTTAGTCTCTACTTCCTTTATTTCCTCTCTAATCTTTATTATTTCCTTCCTTCTACTAGCTTTGGGCCTTTTTTTGGTCTTTTTCTAATTCCTTTAAATGTAAATTTAGATTGCTTATTTGATATTTTTTGTTGTTTCTTGAAGTATACCTATATTTTTATGAATTTATCTCTTAGGTTTTTGCTGTATTCCATAGATTTTGAATTGTATTGCCATTTTCATTTGTCTCAAGGTATTTCCCGATTTCCACAAAAGACCCTGGATAGTCAAACAATCTTAAGAAAGAAGAGCAAAGCTGGAGTTATAGACATTCCCTGATTTCAAACTATACCACAAAACTATCATAATCAAAACAGTATGGTTTTGGCATAAAACTGAACACATAGCTCAATGGAACAGAATAGAGAGCCCAGAAATAAATCCATACACGTATAGTCAATTAATTTATGACAAAGAAGCCAAGAATATACAATGGGGAAATGACAGTCTCTTCAATCAATAGTGTTGGGAAAACTGGACAGCCACATGCAAAAGAATCTATCTCACACCATGCACAAAAATTAAGTCAAAATGGATAAAAGACTTGAATGTAAGACTTGAGACAATAAAACACCTGGAAGAAAACATAAGTAGTAACCTCCTTGACATCAGCATTAGAGTTAAATTTTTGGACCTGACTCAACATAAGCAAAAATAAACAAGTGGAAAAAAAAATAAATAAAAATAAACAAGTGGGACTATATCAAAACAAAAAGCTTCTGCATAAGAAAGGAAATCATCAACAAAATGAAAAGGCAACCTACTGGATGGGAGAAAATATTTGTACATCATATATCCAATAAGGGGTTAATATCTGAAATATATAAAGAATTCAAACAACTCAACAGAAAAAAAAATCAGATTAAAAACTCGGCAGAGAATCTAAATAAACATTTGCCCAAAGAAGACATACAGATGGCCAACAGGCACATGAAAAGATTCAACATCACTAATCATTAGAGAAATGCAAATCAAAACCACAGTGAGTTATCATCTCACACCCATTAGAATGGCTATTATCAAAAGTAACAAATGCTAGAGAGAATGTGGAGAAAAAGGAACCCTGTAAACTGTTGGTAGGCATGTAAATCAGTTCAGCCACTATGGAAAACAGTACGGAGGTGCCTCAAAAAATTAAAAATAGAACTATTATATGATCTAGTAATTCCACTTCTCGATATTTATCCAATGAAAATGAAAGCACCCCTATGTTTATTACCGCATTATTTACACTAGCCAAGATATGGAAAAAATCTGTGTCCACCAGTGGATGAATGGATAGAGAAGATGTGATATATATATATGCAATGGAATATTATTTGACCATAAAAAGAAGGACATCTTGTCATTTGTGACATGAATGAACCTTGAGAATATAATGCTAAGTGAAATAAATCAGACTTAGAAAGACTAATATCATCGGATTTCACTTATATGTGGAATCTAAAAAAACAAAATGAACAAAATAAAACAAAACTCAGATATGGAGGACAGACTGGTCATTATCAGAGGGTATTGGGAGGTGGACAAAATGGATGAAGGGAGTCAATTGTTCAGTGATGGATGGTAACCATGCTTACTATAGTTACTACTGTAGTGTATACAAATATCAAATTTTTATGTTGTACACCTAAAACTAATATGTTATACACCAACTTTACCACAATTTTTTTTAAAGATTTTATTTATTTATTTGAGAGAGAGAGAGAATGAGAGATAGAGAGCACGAGAGGGAAGAGGGTCAGAGGGAGAAGCAGACTCCCTGCTGAGCAGGGAGCCCGATGTGGGACTCGATCCGGGGACTCCAGGACCATGACCTGAGCCGAAGGCAGTCGCTTAACCAACTGAGCCACCCAGGCGCCCCTTACCACAATTTTTTAAAGTAAGATTTATTAGCCTACAGAATTATCATGTTTAGAAAACTATAAAGAGTCTACCTCAAAGCAGTAAGAAATAAGTATAGATATGTGAGAGGATGCAAGAGCAATATATGAAAATCTATTTTATTCCTATATACTGAAAATAAACAATTAGAAATCAGTGTGGAAATGTTGTCATTTACAATAAGATCAAAAATCATTGAAAAAATAAAGATAAATCTTATAAAACATACAAGACTTGTACTGAAAATTGTAGAACATTTCTAAGAGAAATTAAAGAAGACATAGAGAAATATAATGTTACAATGTTTTCATGGGTTAGAATATTCAATATTGTTAGGACATCAATTCTTTACATACCGATCTACAGATACAATTAAATTCTGGTCAACATTGGAGTTGGGTTCCCCCCCTCCAGAAAATGAGTAGCTAATTCTAAAATTCACATGCAAATGCAAAGGACCCAGAATAACTGAAATAACCGTGGGAATACAAACACAAAAGATAAAACAAAGTTTAAAGGCTTAAACTACTCACTTTCAAGACTTACAATAAATCTATAGTAAACAAGCCAACATGAAAACAATAAAAAGATGGAGAAAGAAATAAGTGAAACAGAATAGAAAGCCCAGAAATAGACCTACACATATAGGGTCAAATGATCTTTGTTAGAAGTACTAAGGTAATTAAGAAGAGAGGTCCAGACTAAGTCTAGAGATCTAGAGATAAAATTTGGGAGATGTCTGCATAAAAATGGTATTTAAAGATATAAGAAATAGACAAATAAACCAACATTAACTTTGGAAAAAAAAAGAGGAGAGGAGATTATCTTTTCAACATATGGTACTGGAAGAGTTAGATTTCCATATGCAAAAATATAAACTTCAATCCATATCTCATAACAAATACAAAAGTAAATTTAAAATCAACCATTGACCTACATTTAATACCCTAAACTATAAGATTTCTAAAAGAAAATATGGAGAAAATCATTGACCTTTCAACAGGTTAAAATTTCTTATATATGACAACAGAAGTATAATCCATAAAGGAAAATTTGAGAAACTGAACATCAAAACTAAGAACTACTCTTAGAAATAATTTTAAGAGAAAGAGAAGATAAGACACAGATTTGAAGAAAATATTTTCAAATCATATATCTGCCAAATTACTTTTTTTTCCAGAATATATAACAATCCATAAAACAATAAGATAATGAACAGAATAATAAAATGAATAATACTTTACCAAAAGAAAAAAAAAGGTAAACAAACAAGCATATGAAAAGATGGTCAACATTATTAGTCTTTAGGGAAATATACATTCAAGTCACAATGAGATACAACTACAGTGAGATACAACTACATATCTATTAAATTGGCTAAAATTAAAAAGACTGATCATACTACATTTATTGAGAATATGGAAAAGCAGGCAATCTCATACACTAATGGTGAAAATGTAAAATGGTACAACCTCTTTGGAAAACAATTTGGCAGTTTCTTAAAAGCTAAACACCCACCAAATGACTCCAACATATGTGTGTCTGTGTGTGTGTATCTCTATCCAAGAAAATGACAACACAAAGATATGAAAGATATGTATACAAATAGAGCAGATTTATTTATGTTAGCCAAAAACTGAGAACAACCCAAATTTCCAACAACAGATGAATGTATAAACAAATTTTGGCATTTCTATACAACTGAAGCAAATTTTGGTGTTTCCATACAACATACAATTAATATTCCTATTTATATACTAATCAACAATTAAAGAGAAAGAATTATTTATACACATAATAACATGGGTAAATCTTAAAATAATTTTGTTGACTAAAAGAGGCTAGCCCCAAGAAATAAAAAGAGTACATATTTTTGGAATGTATATAAATCTCTATAAAGCATAAGCTAATAACTACTGATAAAAGTAAATAAATAGCTGTACACAGAGCTAAAGAGGCTGGGAAGGGCATAAGACAGGAAAAAACAGAGTACAAGGAAAACTTTGAAATGATAGATATATTTATTATCTTGATTGTGGTGATGGTAATGGTTTTACTCCCACATGCATATATCAAAACTTATCAAATTATATATTCTAAAAAATGTGCATTTTAGTATATGTCAATTATATGTCAGTAAAGCTCTTTTTTTAAAAGTAGAGGTAAAGATGGAAAACTGAAAGGCATTCCCTGAGATATGTAGAGCTTCTTTCAAATGCAGATGTCTCCCAGCAGCAAGAGGACACAGGATAATAGAGTTGAAGGAAATTGATTAAAGGCACCCAAAGCATTCAACTTTAGGAGGCCCAGGACAGGTAAGAGATATGAGGGAAACTCACTGAGAAAATCCAGGCTTTTTGCCTAAAATGCTGAGGTCAGGGTAAGTAAGCCAAGAAAAACCTCTATTAGGTATTCAGGATTTTTATAGGCTAGAGGGCCACTACCTGCTCAACATAGAAAGATTAGCAATAGTGCTAAAGCATACTGCTTTCAAGTACTCATGAACATTCACCAAGGTAAACTGTATATTCATCTATTTTTAAAAAGTGTCAATAATTATCAAGATATTGAAATCTGTATCACAACTGTATTAAATTAGATATCAATAACAAGATATCTGGACAAGCCCAAATATTTGGAAATTAAACCACTGCCCTCTAAATAACTCATAGATAAAAGAAGAATACATAAAAATTTAAAAAAATATATTTTAATTGAATAATAAAATGAATCATAAAACTCATGGAATATAGCTAACATACTTAGAGGAAAATACATAGCTTTAAAATACTTATATATTTTAAAATTAAAAAAGACCAAAAAGTTATTTACTATGTTCCTACTTCAAGAAACTAGAGAGAAGCAAATTAAAACCAAAGTAAGACAAAGGAAATAGTGGAAATGAATTATTTACCAAAAGAGACAAATAATGGAGAAAAGTAAATGAAATCAATAACAGTGTTTTGATAAAATTAATAAAATTCCCAAACCTCTAGCTAAATCAAGTTGAAATTAAGAAACAAATTACTGAGATCAAGAATAAAATACAGTTAACTCACTATAAATTCTACTGACGTTACAAGGTCAATAAAGTACTCTTACACAAAGATTTCTTAGAACAAACTCAAAACTCAAAAAAACGCTAATCAAAAAAGAAAAAAAAAAGGAGCACCTGGGTGGTTCAGTCAGTTAAGCATCGAGCTCTTGATTTCGGCTCAGGTCATTATCTCAGGGTCCTGGGATTAAGCCCAAGGTGGGGCTCCACGCTCAGCAGGAAGTCTGCTTGGGATTTCTCTCCCTCTCCTGCCCCTCCCCTCACTTGCATTTGCTCTCTCTCTCAATAAATAAGTAAATCTTTAAAAGAGTTTTTTTAAAAGAAAAACAAATATGTAAATCAAAATGCATTTTTAAAAATCTGCTTATCAAGAAGCACGTTAGAAAATACATAGAAACTACATAATGAGAAAAATATTTTCTTCACATATGTGTGAGAAAGTTTTATCCAAAATATATAAATAATTCTACAAATCAACAACAAACATACTAATAATTAAATAAAAATGGCCACAATATCCCCAAATTGGTAACAACCCAAATGTCCAACCAGGAAAATGAATATAAAGAAAATGTGATAACACAGATGAATCTCAAAAACATTTACAGCATAGGAAGCAGACACCAGAGAATATATACTGTATAGTTCACTAGTATGAATTCATAAAATAGGGAAAAAATACATAGTAATATAAATCAGAAAGTGATTGCTCTGGGTGAGTGGATGGGAGAAGTATTAACCTGAAAAACCTGTAAGGAAATATTTTGGGGAGTTCAAAATGTTCCACATGTTGATCTAAGTGACGGTTATGTAGGTGTCTACAATTATCCAAGATTATTTCATAATAATTGTACTCAATTTTTTAAAGGAAAATATGAAATGACTAAAAACAACCTACAGGTCTATTAATTAGAGAATCGATAAATTGTGATATAATGATACAATAGAAAACTATACAGCAATCAAAATGCTTGACTTAGAGCTACATGTATGAACATGGATTGATTTTAAAAGCTTAATGCTGAGAAGGAAGGAACGAAGGAAGGAAGGAGGGAAGGAATGGAAAGAAAGAAAAAGAAAGAAGAGAGAAAGAAAGAAAGAAAGAAAAAGAAAGAAAGAAAGAAAGAAAGAAAGAAAGAAAGAAAGAAAGAAAGAAAGAAAGAAAGAAAGAAAGAAAGAAAGAAAGAAGGAAGGAAGGAAGGAAGGAAGGAAGGAAGGAAGGAAGGAAGGAAGGAAAGAAAGAAAGAAAGAAGAAAGAAAGGAAGGAAAAAAGAAAGAAAGAAAGAAAGAAAGAAAGAAAGAAAGAAAGAAAGAAAGAAAGAGAGAGAGAGAGAGAGAGAGAGAGAAAGAAAGAAAGAAAGAAAGAAAGAAAGAAAGAAAGAAAGAAAGAAAGAAAGAAAAAGAAAGAGGGAAAAGGCAAACACCCTACAAAGAATGCATGGAGTATGACATCACTTCCCTAACTGTAACGTGTAAAACATGCCATTCATGAAACTGTATTCATGTAGGTCATGACCAGAGGGTAAGCAAGGAGAGGAATGGGATTGAGAAGAGATCACAGATTATTACAATGAATTTTTCAGGGGAAAAACATATAATGTCAACATAACTGTTAAATTTTTTAAAATCTGTGGTAGCTTAAAAATAATGGACTTTCATATTGTTGGAAATTTACCAGTATAGGATTTTAATATTGTTGATTAAATTAATATTTAACAGTCTGACTCTCTCTCTTTTAGCTTATATATTCATTAAAAATATTGCAGGTTACTTCTTTTCTTTGTACTTAATTCACTAAGTGTGTCTGTCATAGGCAACAACCTGAAACAACTTGTGATCATCAGACCATGAAAAATTGAGCCTTGGTCTTATGATGAAGAGTGTGCTCGTTTTCTTCTATCAAGAACAAGGTCAGCATGCAGCATGAGTTTTTCTATCACTATAAAGTCAGTGGCCACCAATTAATAACCAAACAAGAGAAGTCTATAGAGTAGAATATGGCACTCATAATGCCTAGAGATATGTAGCTATCCATCCACACCAGGGACCTCTGAAATGATTCTTCAAGTGGTCATATGCCCATAACTGGAGGTCATAATTTAATTATAAACTGAAGCAATAAACACTAGGACACTCCTGGTCAATCTGAACTCAGCAAGGTAGAAGCTCTGTTGAAAATGCTTGCATAGCTCTAAGAGTAGTCAGCATAACAAGGATTACATAAGGCTTCCCTTGATCTGCTTCTTAGGGTAAGTTGGAAGGAGTAAGGAATGGATGTTTAATAGTGTTCATTACACAGAAACACTATGGGCTTGGGACACCTGGGTGGCTCAGTTGGTTAAGCATCTGCCTTCAGCTCAGGTCATGATCCTGGGGTCCTGGGATCAAGCACCACATCGGGCTCCCTGATCAGTGGGCAGAATGCCTCTCCCTTGGCCTGCTGCTCCCCCTGCTTGTGTACTCGCTCTCTGTCTCTCTCTCTCTCTCTCTGACAAATAAATAAATAAAATATTTAGAAAAAAATAAAAAAAAGAAACTATGGACTTGAATTGGTTCAATAGCAAAATCCCTGCCTTCTGCCCTACTCAGAAAGTGCCATGGTGCTGCATAATGTACATCTGTTTTCAGCTTACACTCCAGAAAGTAACTAATCTTCTCACCAAGGAGAAACAAGAAAATTTTCAGTGACCCTTCTAGGGCCACTGCAAAGAGTGGTGACTAAGAGAAGTTAGCACAGAGCCTTCAGGCTGCTCTGAAGATGCAGTTACAGCGTTCTGTGGAAATGGAGGAGCACACAAGGCAGATTCAGTCTCTCCTTTTGCCAAAACGCATACATCCTGAAGTTAAGAGGACCATTCCAGGAAATGTATCCAGAAAGTTCTGAACTGGGCAGATACTACACATGAAGATTCGAATGCCTGAAATTAACACAGTAAGTTAAGGATGATCACATATAGTTATATAATTTATCAAATGAGATTAATATCTGTCTGTGCAGGTTACACATACCATAACCCACATTCTGACAACTTAGTGTGAGGAAAGGAGGGACAAATGAGAAGAACCCAATTGGTTGTGACTAGACCTCAGGTGGAGTATAGTTTATGTGCCCCTGCAGACCCCCTTCACCCTTCTCCACTCTGTTTTGTACCTGGGAAAGCTGACCTGTATGAACTGCATCAACAGACTTGCCCACTTCCCCGGTTCCACTTGGTTGCAGTGGTCACACTAGCATGAGATCATGATGCAGGAGGGGAGTAAAGTCCTGCTCTTCCCCTGAATCCCTTCTCGCCAGGTCACTGGGATCAGGCCCTCTTCACAAAGTCTTCTCTCCAGTTGCGGTAACTCTTCCCTCCTCTTGCCACTTCACGTCTGGAAGTAATAATGGCTCTCTTTGCTGCCAGGTGCTGTGCTCTCTTGTTGTTTTCTACCTGTGTAAATAACCCTTTCGTTTAACTGTTTAATTACCTAGTTTGAGTGTCTGATCTCATTCTCGCCTATATCCTGACAGAAAAAGACACAAAACAAACAGCTCTTCTTCCAGCCCAAAATAATTCCAAATATTTATCCTTTAATACAAGCATAGGCCCAACCCAGAAATAGCTGCCAAAAAAACATTGAAAATCAAGATATAGGCAGAAAGAGGAGAGTCGTGCAAAAAAAAAAAAAGTATGCATTTAGAATGAGATTAAGGAATTGTTAAACATTATAGAAGGAACTAGCAGTGGACAATGGAATATTATGCAGCCATCAAAAGGAATGAGATCTTGCCATTTGCAACAATGTGGATGGAACTGGAGGGTGTTATGCTTAGTGAAATAAGTCAGAGAAAGACATGTATCATATGACCTCACTGATATGAGGAATTCTTAATCTCAGGAACAAACTGAGGGTTGCTGGAGTGGTCGGAGGTGGGAGGGATGGGGTGGCTGGGTGATAGACATTGGGGAGGGTATGTGCTACGGTGAGCGTTGTGAATTGGGCAAGACTGTTGAATCACAGATCTGTACTTCTGAAACAAATAACGCAACATATTTTAAGAAAAAAGAAAAAGAAGATAGCAGGAGAGGAAGAATGAAGGGGAGTAAGTCAGAGGGGGAGACGAACCAGGAGAGATGATGGACTCTGAAAAACAAACTGAGGGTTCTAGAGGGGAGGAGGGTAGGGGGATGGGTTAGCCTGGTGATGGGTATTAAAGAGGGCACATTCTGCCTGGAGGACTGGGTGTTATGAACAAACAATGAATCATGGAACACTACACCAAAACAAATGATGTAATATATGGTGATTAACATAACAATAAAAAATTAAAAAAAAAAGAAGCAACTAGCAGTGGGCATTTTGTCAATTGTATTGGATCAAAACCTCCAAAGCATTGCTGTTGATAAAGACATAGTATTTAGAATAAACTTTAAATGAACACATATACATAAAATATGACTTTTCTGCAAATGATACATGGTACCATGGGGGTCCTGATTTTTTTTAACAACATAGCAAAAAATAATAAGGGTTTAAGGCAAAGAGAAGATAAGCAGAACTTATTAGAAGAAATTCAGTCTGACTCAGAATAAATTATATGTTCTTAGCTACTTCAAGCCAAGATTTCTCACCACTTATCATGAGAAGGTCTATTGTATCAGAACCTGGTGGTAATTCTTATATACATGTAGTAGAGCACTTTCGTATTATTTGCTAAACTCAAAACATCTGCCTTAATTTTACCCTCCCTTAAAATTCCATAAAGGTAGTTTTTAAGAAAGCTTTTTCCCCTCCATGTGACCATCTCCTGACCCAGTTGATTGGACTCCTGACCCAGCTGTGCCTTCTCTGGGAATTTGGAATTAGGAAAAGAGACACAATTGTGGTTACACCATATGTCCAGATTATAGCATGCAAACTCTGGAGTCCTGGGTAACCACCTACCCTCTGTCATGGAACCTTGGACCCAGAGAAAGCCAGTCTGCTAAGAAGAAGGAAGCAGATGTACATGTATGGAAAGAAAAGATGTGTGTGTGTGTGTGTGTGTGTGTGTGTGTGTGTGTGTGTCTATGAGAGAGAGTGTCTTGAATTCTAACATTCCCTTAGTACAAGTTGCCTTAGAAAGATCTATTTTTGTCTTAATTCAACACATTATATACTTTGAGGAATGCAGTCCAAGAATATTTCAGGCAACATTTTGAGAACTCTGGATTATCAGTACTATTCCTGCCAAGTAAATCAGTGGACAAGAAAAACATAGGGATGCATGGCAAAATATAAGCCAACAGGAAGGCTATCATACCCTCCTGCCTTAAGACATGACCTCAAGAAGCTGCTAGAGGGCAGGAAGTTTAACCTTTATTAAGAGGCCAACAATTGGGTTTTCTAGATATAATTATAGATAAAATTTATTGCACAATTATTCGCTGATAATCCTCCAAATGTTCGGCACTGATTAAAGAATTTAATTTTTGAACAATCCATTTGGTAGTTGCCATTTTTATCTCTGTTTTACAAATGTCTCTGCTGAAGATACAACGTGATTTAAAAATTTGCCCAATGTGACACAACCATTAAAAGTTGAGCAGTTATCAAACAAACACAATCTCCCTTCCCCAGCACTTGCTCACTCATTTGCTGTGCTAGCTGCTTCTCACATATCATATGCCTGCTATTTCTCTATCACAGAACTGTGCCACTGTGAGTAACTTAAGCCAAGGGAGAAATATGAATTTCAGGCAAAAGAAATACAGCCAATCTCAAGAAGGAAACTCTGATTTTTATTTGTATTACATTATTACATATAAAATGCCCATCTCTTCTAAAGAAATCCTAAAATTAATGTAATGAACTGAGTAGCTGTGGACTCCCCACCAAATTTGTACGTTGACATTCTACCCCCACCGCATGTGATGATATAAGGAGGAGGGGCCTTTGGGAGGTAATTACATCATAAGGGTGATGCCTTTATGAATGACATTCGTGCCCTTATAAAAGACACCTCAGAGGGGACCCTGCGTGGCTCAGAAGGTTAAGGGTCTGATCTTGATTTTGGCTTGGGTCATGATCTCAAGATCGTGAGATCGAGCTCCACCTTGGACTCTGTGCTGATGGTGGAACCTGCATAGGGTTTTCTCTCTCCCTCTTCCTCTACCCCTCCCCCTTCTAAGAAAAAAAAAAGACAAGACATCCCAGAGAGCTAGCTAGCACTCTTTCTGCTGCATGAGGACACAATCCATCTACAAATTAAGAACCAGGTCACACTAGACACCAAATCTGCTAGTGCCTTGATCTTGGACTTCCTAGCCTCTAGAACAGTAAGAAATAAATTTGTTTTTAAACCACCCAGTTTATGGTAATTTCTTATAGCAGCCCCAAATGACTAAGACAGCTAACATGCCAGTAACAAAGTTACATACTTAACTTTGGGGTCATACTTAAAAGTCCTCCTTACTTTTGTTCTGCTCATATTCAAAAAAGAAAATAAAACTATGGTAACTTGATTGCAATGCAAATCCATGCAAAAGAAGAGGAAAGAGAAGAAACATCTATCACATGTGAAACGACGACTTTAAAGTTCAACAAAATATTTTTAGGGGCGCCTGGGTGGCTCAGTCGTTAAGCGTCTGCCTTCGGCTCAGGTCATGATCACAGGGTCCTGGGATTGAGCCCACACTGGGCTCCCTGCTCAGTGGGGAATCTACTTCTCCCTCTCCCACTCCCCCTGCTTGTGTTCCCTCTCTTGCTTTGTCTCTCTCTGTCAAATAAATAAATAAAATCTTTTGAAAAAATAAAGTTCAACAAAACATTTTTAATCTAGGCATATCTCCTGTGATCTATCATTCTGGCTCTAAAACACAAGGACCAGGATGACTCAACATTGTATTAACCAAATTCATAAGAAATTTTAAATAACAAGTTGTGGAGGCAAAATAAAATGCTTTGCTAATAATTACTCTGGATAAAAGAATTGAGCAGAGATAGAATGAAACAGACTTGTGTCTCAGCTACAAATTGCTGGAGGTAGGGCACTGTCATTAGCAGTAGGAGGGAAAACAATCTAATAATCACAGAACGAAGTACCCATCTCAGGAATCAGAGCTCTGTGACCAGATGCCTGGGTTCCAACTGCGGTCCAAATCTTGGCAGTTGCATGACTATGGCATAGTACACTCTCTCTCAAAACCTAAATTTTCTCCTCTGTAAAACAATGTTAATGATAATATATACTTAAAAAAAGATTTTATTCATTTGAGACAGAGAGATACAGAGAGAGAAAGAGTATGAGCAGGGGGGAGAGGCAGAGTGAGAGGGAGAAGCAGACTCCTTGCTGAGCAAAAAGACTGATGCAGGACTCAATCCCAGGACCCTGGGACCATGACCTGAGCCGAAGGCAGATGCTTAACCATCTGAGCCATCCAGGTGCACCAATAATATATACCTTTGGGAGTTGTTACAAAGATCACATGAAAACATATGCAATGTATTTACCATAATATGTGGAATATGGTAATTGTTCAATGAGTATTAACTAATATTAACAGCAGCATGCTTCATTCGTTATGTCTTTTGAAATGATATTAAATCAGTTCTCTTTACTTCTCTAAGAATGTAACTACTACATAGGAAAAATGCCAAATCTTTGATATGAAGGAAAAATTAGTGGTAAAGATGAAAAACTAACAAAACACTAATTTCTTCTCTCTCACACAGTTTATTTAACAATAGGTAATAAGTCAAATTTAACACTACACAGTGATCCAATGTTCATTTTTATGAGTCAATTTTAATTGCATGATTTACAACAATTGAGGGTTTTTGCTTTCTATTTTCCAAGTTTTGTTATATCATCCTACTGGAATGGTTTCTTACCCTCTTTTTAATTTTTTCTTTTGTTAAGTGTAAAAACACTAATTTTAAAAGGGAACAACATGCACAGATGAAATAGAATGCCTGAGGACTTACCTGCCTATAAGCACAAATATGCTACATTTTGAGTAATACCTCAGGTACCAAAGCAACAAGCCATCTTGAGCTCAAATAGCAGGAAGACAAGTGTTTTCCCAGAATCTCCTCGTTTCTTATGATATCCTCAAAAACCCAAGAATGTTCACTCCAAGTCTCCACAAGTCTTTGAACCCGAAATTAACTTGTTTTTCCCTATAGGATAGAGAAGCAAAACTGATGGAAAGATCCTAGATACCTAAACACATCAATGAGACACTGTTTCAGTCCTGGACTCTATAACCCGAGACTACTCACTGTATGGAACTAATAACCCCTTTCTTGTTTGTCTGATTTTTCTATTGGTTGCTGCCAAGAACATTTCTAATAGGCAGAGCCTTTAATGACAGGATGTTTTCCTTTATAACAGAAATCTCTTTCTCCCAAAATAGAAGTGGGCTATCGCTTGGTCACGAGCTTATTAAATCATGTGGTCACAGGAGTAGCCGAGGTATATTTAAGCATAGCCTACCAATTTATTTCCAGGGGACACTCCAGGCCATGGTCCTGAGAACAAACCAGTCTGCCACACCATTTTCATACTTGAGGCAATTTGTTTCTAAGTCCTAATTGCCCCTCTAACAAATGCTTTCTTCGAGGATCTTCCTTCCATCAAAAATATCATTTTGTAACTGAATCACAAATATGAACAATGTTCAGGAACTATCATATGAGATATGGGAATGTAACAGGGTAGATTTTTAAAAAGATTTCATTTATTTATTTATTTATTTATTTATTGGAGAGAGAGAGCAGGAGCAGGGGCAGAGGGGGAGGGAGAGAATCTCAAACAGACTTCACACTGAGTGCAGAGCCTGATGTGGGGCTCAGTGTGGGGCTCAGTGTGGGGCTCGGTCTCATGACCCTGAGATAATGACCTAGGCTGAAATCAAGAGTCGGAAGCTTAACCAACTGAGCCACCTAGGTGTCCCTATATGGTAGCTTTTTAAAGAAGCCCTCAACCTTCCATGTTACTTAAGCAGTTTTCAAAGTTTCTAAGGTAGTATTTTTGGTTTATCTCTTAGAAAACAGAAAGGATTTATTTAGGTGTTGTTTTAAAAAACACCACAGATCAGCCCATCCGAATTTTAGTCTTGATCTGGCCTAATGCTATTGCCAATCAAAAAAGTCTTCTAGGTCTATTTAGATGGGGGAAAGGAAGATAAATTCATTATTAGAAACATGTTTTTATTATGATTCCAATTCATAGATATTCATTATTTTATTATTTTATTTTATTTTATTTTTCTTTCTTTTTTACAGAAGGAGTGGGGGGGTGCATAGGGAGAGGGAGAAAGAATTTTAAGCAGGTTGCACACCCAGTGTTGAGCCCGACACAGCGCTTGATCCCACAACCCAGAGATCAGGACCTGAGCTGAAATCAAGTGTGGGACACTCAACCAACTGAGCCACCCAGGTGCCACAATAATCGTAATTTTATGATTATGGCTATGACTTTGTGTTGCTTATATCTGTAATATTCTAATATTCTATTGGAACAGCAGTCCTTATACATCTATATATTAAGTATTGCATTATATTTATAGGTGAGGTATGTGTTTATCCAGAGCATTCATATCTCTACCTTAGAAATGAAAAAGCTATAATTAAATATAAACAACAAATTTTTTAGAAATACATTACTTTCAACCTCAGATTCCTCCCTCTATTATTTTTGTTCATTTTCTTAAACAATATATCAGATTTTCTTTTCCCCACAGCAGGTTTTCTAGCTTGTGAAAATCACAAATAGTCACCATTAATTATAAACACAAGGCTAGATTTGCATGCTTCAAATTAAGGTGAATTATTTTAATATAATTATTCTAGTGGTTTCAATATGGAATCAGTCAAAATGAATAATAAGATGCAAAATTGTCAAAATACTTGAGTTTGGACAAAAGAAAGGCAGACATTTCTTGAATTCTTCTGTTGCACATTATGCATTAAAAAACAGCACCTATAATTCAGACAGCACTCCTAATGACTTCTACATGAACATTGAAAAATTCTGTTTCAAATAGAGGTAATTAGTCAGTGATTAAGAGACAGAGAATAATTAGTACGAAAGAGAATTGCCTTTGCTTGTATAAGACCTGCCAGTCCAGAAAAAGAAGACTTAGGAGAAAAGATTTTTTGAAGTATTTAAAGTTTTAAGGTTAATTGATTCCAGAGTTAAAAGTTCAAAACTATCAGTACAAAAGTAAAAAGTAAGGCAGTGTAAGTACACCCTTCAATGCCTGGTTTGCACTGCATGGAATACTTCCCCACATCCTCATGTTCCTGTCTCCTCATCATTCAGGTTTATTCACAAATGCCTTCTCATCAGAGGGGTTCCCTAATCATCCTTGTTAAAAGTAGATCCCAACTCTTTACTCTTCCTTCTCTTATAGTATTTATTAGATTCCAAAATTATATTGTGATGCATTTTGGTTTTGGTTGTGTATCTCTCCCACTAGAGTATAAGTTTCATGAGGATAAAAATGTTTATGGTTCCAGCTCAATTTCCCAGTGCTATATTATACTACAGCCTGGCACATATTAGGTGATCAATGAAACATTTGTTGAAAAATGAATCCCCAATATGAGAAGGAACTCTTTTGTTTACAAAGATCTCTATGGTGGGTAAAAGAACTGGGTGTTGCAAAAGATTTCATTCTTGGTAACAGCTGTATGAGTTTTTTAAGGATGGCTGGAAATAATTCATAGAATCAATGTGCATTATTTACCTGAGTCTTCATTAATGAGCCCAATGGCACCTCCTCTCAGAAGACTCCCTATTAAGCCAAACTAATCGATTGCCCAGCTGTGATTGAAAGTCCCTTGTTGGGGGGGCGGAGCAAGATGGTGGAGGAGTAGGAGACCTGGGTTTCGTCTGGTCTCAGGAATTCAGCTGAATAGGGATCAAACCATTATGAACACCTACAAACTCAACAGGAGATTGAAGAGAAGAATAGCAACAACCCTCTGAACAGAAAAGCGACCACTTACTGGAAGGTAGGACGTGCGGAGAAGTGAATCCGAGGCGATATAGGGGAGGAGAGATGACGGGGGAGGGGGTCTCCATCAGCCGCTTCTGGCAAGTGATAGAGCCGCGGAGCACAAAATCGGAACTTTTAGAAGTCGGCTCCACTGAGGGACGTCACTCCAGTGGCTAAGTGGGAGGTGGAACCCTCGCGGGACAGTGTGGTCTCAGGACCCTCGGGGTCACAGAAAGACCGGTGGTGCCTGAGTGCAGCAGAGCTCCCAGGTATCAGAGTGTGGAAACCGGCTGCAGAGACAGAGCCGAGGCGCGGGTTCTCAGCTCAGGGCTGCCATAAACTGTGATTGGTGAGAGTCGGGCCACTGCTCCTCCAGCAGGGACCCAACAAGTGGCAGAGCCGGGGAGACTCCCCTTCCTCCCCTGGGAGGAGCGGCACGGGAGCGCACCGCAGGGATCTGCTGGGTTTGGAGACTCCACACGGGGTCGGGTGCCAGAGATAGAAACACTCGGTCACAGGCCAGGTGAGCACGGAGTGCGGCCAGAGACCAGGGAGACGGGAGTGACTGCATTTCTCTGGGGCGCACTGAGGAGCAGGACCCCAGGTTCTCAGCTCCTCTGGGCAGAGATTGGGAGGCCACCATTTTCACTCTGCTCCTCCTAAGCTGTACTGAGAGCTTGGAGGGAACAAAAGCACTGGAGGGCAAACCTGAGCAGATTGCTTAGCCCAGACCAACAAGGGCAGGGCAATTCCACCTCTGGTAAAGACATTTGGGAACCACTGCAACAGGCTCCTCCCCCAGAAGATCAGCACGAACAGCCAGCAAGCCAAGAACAAGTTTACCGATCAAGGAGAATGGGAGAACTCCAGCGCTAGGGGAATACTGCACATAGAATTCATGGCTTTTATACCATGATTCATTAGTTTTTCAAGTTGATTTTTGTAACTGTTTTTTTCTTTTTTGAATTTTTCTTTTTCCCTTTCTCAACTAACATCTTATCAATCCCATTTTTTTAAAAAAATTTTTTATTTTTCATTTTTTACAGTCATATTTTATCCTTTAATAGTAGTTACCCTTATTTTTGGCATATATATATAAGTTGTTCTCTCTTTAAAATTTTGAGATACAGTTTCTTCTAACAGATCAAAATATACCCTAAATCACTAGTGTATGGCTTTGTTCTAGTCTCCTGCCTGATCACATGCTCTCCCTTTTTTTTCTTTTCTTCTTTGTTTTTTAATCTTTTTCTTTCTTTTCTCAAACAAATTCTTATCTTATTAATTCCTTTTATAAAATCTTTTATACTTTCATCTTTACAGTCATCTTCCATCCTTTCATTGTATCAACCCTTATTTTGTACATATATAAGTTTTTCTTCCTTTAAAATATTAGGAGGCACTTTCTTCTAACAGACCATAATATGCCCAAAATCTAGTGTGTGGCACTGATCTATACACTAGTCTGATCATATTTGATCATATTCTGTTTTTTTTCTTTGTTTTGGTTTACTTTGTTTTTATATTTTTCTTTTTTTCTTTTTCTCTTTCATTTTTCTTTCTTTCCCTTTCTTTTCTCCTGGCTTCAGGTCTTTTCTGATTTGTTTACAGTATATTTGCTGGGGAGGTTGTTAACCTGGTAGCATTTTGTTCTCTCATTCATCTATTCTCCTCTGGACAAAATGACAAGACGAAAAAAATCACCTCAGCAAAAAGAACAAGAGGTAGTACAGTCTGCCAGGGACCTATTCAATATGGACATTAGTATGATGTCAGACCTAGAGTTAAGAATCATGACTTTAAAGATACTAGCTGGGCTTGAAAAAAGCATGGAAGTTATTAGAGACACCCTTTCTGGAGAAATAAAAGAACTAAAATCTAACCAAGTCAAAATCAAAAAGGCTATCAATGAGATGCAATCAAAAATGGGGGCACTAACTGCTAGGATAAATGAGGCAGAAGAGAGAATCAGCGATATAGAAGACCAAATGATGGAAAATAAAGAGGCTGAGAAAAAGAAAGATAACTACTGGATCACGAGGGCAGAATTCGAGAGATAAGCAATACGGTAAGACAAAACAACATTAGAATAATTGGGATCCCAGAAGAAGAAAGAGAGAGGGGGGAAGAAGGTATATTGGAGCAAATTATAGCAGAGAACTTCCCTAATGTGGGGAAGGAAACAGGCATCAAAATCAGAAGGCAAAGAGAACCCCTCTCAAAAATCAATAAAAATAGGTCAACACCCCGACATCTAATAGTAAAACTTACGAGTCTCAGAGACAAAGAGAAAATCCTGAAAGCAGCTGGGGAGAAGAGATATGTAATCTACAATGGTAGAAATATTAGATTGGCAACACACCTATCTACAGAGACCTGGCAGGCAAGAAAGGACTGGCATGATATCTTCAGAGCACTAAATGAGAAAAATATGCAGCCAAGAATACTATATCCAGTTAGGCTCACATTGAAAATAGAAGGCGAGATAAAAACTTCCAGGACAAACAAAAACTAAAGGAATTTGCAAACACAAAACCACCCCTCCAAGAAATAATGAAAGGGGTCCTCTAAGCAAAGAGAGAGCCTAAAAGCAGCATAGATCAGAAAGGAACACAGACACTATGCAGTAACAGTCACCTTACAGGTGATACAATGGCACTAAATTCATATCTTTCAATAGTTACCCTGAATGTAAATGGGCTAAATGCCCCAACCAAAAGACACAGGCTATCAGAATGGATTAAAAAACAAGACCCATCAATATGCTGTTTGCAAGAGACTCTTTTTAGACCCAAAGACACCCCCACATTGAAAGTGAGGGGGTGGAAAACCATTTACCATGCTAATGGACACCAAAAGAAAGCTGGGGTGGCAATCCTTATATCAGACAAATTAGATTTTAAACCATAGACTGTAATAAGAGATGGGGAAGGACATTATATCCTACTTACAGGGTCTATCCAACAAGAAGATTTAACAATTGTAAACCTCTATACCCCTAACATGGGAGCAGCCACTTTTATAAGGCAATTAATAACAAAAGCAAAGAAACACATTGACAACAATGCAATAATAGTGGGGGACGTTAACACCCCCCTGACTGAAATGGACAGATCATCTAAGCAAAAGATCAACAAGGAAATAAAGACTTCAAATGACACACTGGACCAATTGGACTTCACAGACATATTCAGAACATTCCATCCCAAAGCAACGGAATACACATTCTTCTCTAGTGCCCATGGAACATTCTCCAGAATTGATCACATCCTACATCACAAATCAGGTCTCAACCGGTACAAAAAGATTGGGACCATTCCCTGCATATTTTCAGACCACAATGCTTTGAAACTAGAACTCAATCACAAGAGGAAAATCGGTAAGAACTCAAATACATGGAGGCTAGAGCATACTACTAAAGAATGAATGGGTGAACCAGGAAATTAAAGAAGAATTAAAAAAATTAATGGAAACCAATGAAAATGAACACACAAGTGTTCAAAATCTTTGGGATACAGCAAAGGCAGTCCTGAGAGGAAAGTATATAGCAATACAAGCCTTTCTCAAGAAACAAGAAAGGTCTCAAATACACAACCTAACCCTACACCTAAAGGAGCTAAGGAAAAAAAAAGCAAATATAGCATAAACCCAGCAGGAGAAGAGAAATAATAAATATTAGAGCAGAAATCAATGAAATAGAAACCAAAAGAACAGTAGAACAGATCAACGAAACTAGGAGCTGGTTCTTTGAAAGAATTAACAAGATTGATAAACCCCTGGCCAAATTTATCAAAAGGAGAAGAGAAATGACCCAAATCAAAAATTCATGAATGAAAGAGGAGAGATCACAACCAACACCAAAGAAATACAAACAATTATAAGAACATATGATGAGTAACTCTATGCCAGCAAATTAGATAACCTGGAAGAAATGGGTGCATTCCTAGAGATGTATCAACTACCAAAATTGAACCTGGAAGAAACAGAAAACGTGAACACCTATAATTACTAAGGAAATTGAAGCAGTCATCAAAAATCTCCCAAGAAACAAAAGCCCAGGGCCAGATGGCTTCCCAGGGGAATTCTATCAGACATTTAAAGAAGAATTAATACCTATTCTCCTGAAACTGTTCCAAAAATTAGAAATGGAAGGAAAACTTCCAAAATCATTTTATGAGGCCACCATTACCTTGATCCCAAAACCAGACAAAGACCCCATCAAAAAGGAGAATTACAGACCAATATGCTTGATGAACATGGATGCAAAAATTCTCACCAAAATTCTAGCCAATAGGATCCAACAGTACATTAAAAGGATTATTCACCATGACCAAGTGGGATTTATCCCTGGGCTGCAAGTTTGGTTCAACATCCGCAAATCAATCAACATGATACAATACATTAACAAAAGAAAGAACAAGAATCATATGATTCTCTCAATAGATGCAGAAAAAGCATTTGACAACGTACAGCATCCTTTCTTGATCAAAACTCTTCAGAGTATAGGGATAGAGGGTACAAACCTCAATATCATAAAAGCCATCTATGAAAAACCTACAGCAATATCATTCTCAATGGGGAAAAGCTGAGAGCTTTTCCCCTAAGGTCAGGAACGCGGCAGGGATGTCCACTCTCACCACTGCTCTTCAACATAGTATTAGAAGCCCTAGCCACAGTAATCAGACAACCAAAAGAAATCAAAGGCATCCAAATCGGCAAAGAAGAAGTCAAACTCTCACTCTTCACAGATGATATGATACTGTATTGGAAAACCCAAAAGACTCTACCCCAAAACTGCTAGAACTCATCCAGGAATTCAGTAAAGTAGCAGGATATAAAATCAATGCACAGAAATCAGTGACATTCCTATACATTAACAACAAGAGAGAAGAGAGACAAATCAAGGAGTCGATCCCATGTACAATTGCACCCAAAACCATAAGATACCTAGGAACAAATTTAACCAAAGAGGTGAAGGATCTGTACTCGGAAAACTATAAAATATTCCTGAAAGAAATTGAAGAAGACACAAAGAAATGGAAAAATATTCCATGCTCATGGGTTGGAAGAACCAACATTGTGAAGATGTCAATGCTACCTAGAGCAATCTACATATTCAGTGCAATCCCCATCAAAATACCATCCACCTTTTTCAAAGAAACGGAACAAATAATCCTAAAATTTGTATGGAACCAGAAAAGAACCCGAATAGCCAGAGGAATATTGAAAAAGAAAAGCAAAGCTGACAGCATCACAATTCCGGACTTCCAGCTCTATTACAAAGCTGTCATCATCAAGACAGTATGTTACTGGCACAAAAACAGACACATAGATCAATGGAACAGAATTGAGAGCCCAGAAATGGACCCTCAACTCTATGGTCAACTCGTCTTCGACAAAGCAGGAAAGACTGTCCAGTGGAAAAAGACAGTCTCTTCAACAAATGGTGTTGGGAAAATTGGACAGCCACATGCAGAAGAATGAGACTGGACCATTTCCTTACACCACACACAAAAATAGACTCCTAATGGTGGAAAGACCTAAACATGAGACAGGAGTCCACCAAAATCCTAAAGGAGAACACAGGCAGCAACCTCTTCGACCTCAGCCACAGCAACTTCTTCCTAGAAACATCCCCAAAGTCAAGGGAAGCAAGTGCAAAAATTAACTCTTGGGATTTCCTCAAGATAAAAAGCTTTTGCACAGCAAAAGAAACAGTCCACAAAACCAAAAGACAAGCGACAGAATGGGAGAAAATATTTGCAAATGACATATCAGATAAAGGGCTAGTATCCAAAATCTATAAAGAACTTATCAAACTCAACACCAAAAGAACAAATAATCCTTTCAAGAAAGGGGCAGAAGATATGAACAGACAATTTTCCAAAGAAGACATCCAAATGGCCAACAGATACATGGAAAAGTGCTCCACATCGTTCGGCATCAGGGAAATCCAAATCAAAACCTCAATGATATACCACCTCACACCAGTCAGAATGGCTAAAATTAACAAGTCAGGAAACGACAGATGTTGGCAGGGATGCAGAGAAAGGGGAACCCTCCTACACTGTTGGTGGGAATGCAAGCTCGTGCAACCCCTCTGGAAAACAGTATGGAGGTTCCTCAAAAAGTTGAAAATAGAGCTACCATTCGATCCAACAATTGCACTACTGGGTATTTACCCCAAAGATACAAATGTAGGGATCCGAAGGGGTACGTGCATCCCAATGTTTATAGCAGCAATGTCCACAATAGCCAAACTGTGGAAATAGCCAAGATGTCCATCAACCAATGAATGGATAAAGAAATGTGGTATATATACACAATGGAATATTATGTAGCCATCAAAAGGAATGAGATCTTGCCATTTGCAACGACGTGGATGGAACAGGAGGGTGTTATGCTCAGTGAAATAAGTCAATGAGAGAAAGACATGTATCATATGACCTCGCTGATATGAGGAATTCTTAATCTCAGGAAACAAACTGAGGGTTGCTGAGTGGTGGGGGGTGGGAGGGGTGGGGTGGCTGCGTGATAGATATTGGGAAGGGTATGTGCTATGGTGAGCTCTTGAATTGTGCAAGACTGTTGAAACACAGATCTGTATTTCTGAAACAAATAATGCAATATATGTTAAGAGAAATAAAAAGTTAGCAGGAGGGGAATAATGAAGGGGAGTAAGTCAGAGGGGGAGACGAACCATGAGAGACGATGGACTCTGAAAACCAAACTGAGGGTTCTAGAGGGTAGGGGGTGGGAGGATGGGTTAGCCTGCTGATGGGTATTAAAGAGGGTACATTCTGCGTGGAGTACTGGGTATTATGCACATACAATGAATCATGGAACACTACATCAAAAACTAATGATGTAATGTATGGTGATTAACATAACAATAAAAAAGTACCTTGTTCACTGATATCTCCCTCCATAGTGAATCACTCAGTGGTGAGGATTATATCCAATTCATTTTTTTAAAGATTTTATTTATTCATTTGAGACACAGAGATACAGAGAGAGCATGAGCAGGGAGAGAGGCAGAGGGAGAAAGAGAAGCAGGCTCCCCACTGAGCCAGGAACCCGATGTGGGTCTCAATCCCAGGACTCTGGGATCATGACCTGAGCCGAAGGCAGATGCTTAACCATCTGAGCCACCTAGGCACCCCTCCAATTCATTTTTTTAAAACCATGTTTTATTTAATTTTTAAAAGTTGTACATATTTAAAAGGTATAATGTGCATACACACACACACGCACACACTAGTAAAATTGTTATTATAGTGAAGCTGACATAGCTTCTCTTCACATGGCTACCTTGTGTATTTGTGTGATGACAGCATCTGAAATCTACTCTATTAGCAAATTTCCAACATTCGATACAGTACCATGTTGGCAAGAATGTAAACTGGTGCAACCATCATGGGAAACAATTCACCTTTATAATTGCCTTAGTACCTAACACTGCCTGTAGCATCAGTGCCTAAGAAAGTCACACTGAATGGATAACTCAAAACATCATGAGAGGCAAAACTCTCTTCTGATAAAAACAGTATCCTTTCAAGCATTTATTAAAGCTCTCTGCCCAACACCGATTTTGCCCAAACCTGAACATCTAGTTCCTTAATATGCCCCATTTTGCCTTGTGGTACACTGCATAGCCCTTTCAACACCTGAACGGTCAATGCAGTTATACTACTTGCACAACACAGTTTGTAAAGTAACAGTTGTCACTTGATATATTTGCTGTCTATCCTTTCATAAGTGTTTCCTGTGCCCTTTACCCCAAACCAATCTAGGTAATAAAAACAATTTGTGGATGGTCTGGGTGAACCAATTAGGCACCGCTATAACTTCTCTTGTGTCTGTCCACCCTCCTATTTCTAAGTAAACGAGTTGATTTTCCAGTTGGCCCAGAAGACCAGGCTTGTCTAAAGATATAGTAAGATCCAAATCTTTTCCCAGCAAGAAAAACACTGAGAGAGTTAAGTAAAACTCTTACTATCTCAACTGATTATGAAAACAAACTAACCTCTATTTATGATTTTTGAGTTTGATATCTACACATTTTTATATTGTCACAAATCTGAACAGTCATTGTAATTCCTCTCCTGCCAAGTATATCTAGAGATACACCTAGAGAGAGAGAGATAAAAACAGACAGACGTCTGTTTGATACAGGTAGATACAGGTAGATACAGACTGTTTCTGAATTCTGTAACCTGTTCCATTGCTCCAAATATGGCATTATTTTAATTACTGAACTTTATTATAATAATTACATGTTATATAATTATAATAATTCTTGATAGGTGGTAGTGTAAATCCTCAAAGTTTGCTCCTCTTCTTCAGAACTCGTTTGATTATTCTCAGCCTTTTGCACTTTCACGTAAATTTTAGAGGCAGCTTATCAACTTCCATACACACTCAGCCGTAACTTCTGGGGTCTTAAGTAGGATTACGTTGAATGTTTAACACAATTTGAGGAGAATCAATTTTATAATATTGAGTCATCCAATCAAATCACATGGTATACATCTCCATTTATTTGGACTATCTTCAAATTAAGTAAATGATTTATTTTGGTAGAGTGGTCTTTTATGTTATTTATGAGATTTATTCCTAAATATTTGAGTTTATCCCTATCTCTCCTTTTTCAACATGTGTTCTACTGATCTATGTTCCAGCTCAATAAATTTATCTACTGAATACTTCATTTCATTATTGTATTTTTCTGTCCTCAATTTTTTATTTTATTCCTTTTCTGGAATCCTAATTCTCTGATTAAATTATTTTTTAAAGATTTATTTACTTATTTAAAGAGAGAGAGCATGAGAGTGGGGGGAGGGGTAGAGGAAGGAGCAGAGGGAGAGAAAGAATCCTCAGGCAGACTCTCCGATGAGCACAGAGGCCAACATGGCTGATCCCATGACCCTGATATCATGTCCTGAGCCAATACCAATAGTTGGCCACTTAACCAACTGAGCCACACAGGTGCCCTGCTGATTAAATTATTAATCATGTCATCTATTCTTTGAATATATTAATCATAATTATCTTAAAATTTGTATCTAAAACTTTAATATCTAGATCTTTTGTGGATCTATTTCGATTTCTATCCTCTGTTCTATTTTCTTTTGGTGCTTTTGTTTGTATGTCTGGTAGTTTTTAATAATAAATAAAATTTTAAATAAATAAATATTTTGATTGAAAAATTTTAGAGATTTTGGGCAATGCAATGTTTCTCCACAGAAGCTTTACTTTATCTGCTGAAAACAGAAGAGGGACTGATCATTCCAACCTAGTCAGGGACTGAACTGCTTTGAGGCTGGGTTTGGAGCGTTGCTCTCCATCCAATTCTGATTTGCCCCGTTTCTTGTGTGCAACTCTCCAAGGTTCCCAATTGAGTATATCTTGGAGACCTTGGCATTCTTGCCCTTCAATGTTTGTCCCCTAAACTCTCCGAGAGTGCATAAAACGATGTCCTGCTTTTCATTCTCTTTCTATTTGACTTCTTAATCACTTTCTCTGCCTTGCTAAATCAGCAAATATGTAGAAGGAAAAATTTAACAATGACAAATGTTGAGTTTTCTCTGCACCTTCCTCTTCTCCAAAATCTTGGCCCCTTAAGTCTTGGATCCTTCAGCAATTCCAAATACAAATACTTTATTCTCTGGGCCTATGATATTACCTAAAGCTCTTCTGGCTTTTCTGCCCCTTAGCTTCTTGCCTCTGTCCACATTCTCAGTCTTCGGATTTTTGCCTGAATTTGCAAATGACAAAATAACTGCATTCAAAACATTAGATTTCCTTCCTTTGGGATTGCCAGATAAAACTCAGAATGCACGCAACATTTTGGACATACTTAACCTTAAAAACCATTTGTTGTTTATCTGAAACTCAAATTTAATGGGGCATCCAATATTTTAATTTGCTAGATCTGGCAACTTTATCTCAGTGTACATCCCTTCTCTCCAGGCTCTGGTCTCAAAAGACATAGCTGCCTCAAAAGTTCTCTTGTGCCCTCAAACCAATGCTGTTTTCTGTTTTGCTTGTTAATTTTTGTCTCCTTTCCAGTTGTTCAGAGCAGGAGTATTTGTTTTACACAAACTATTCCATCATAGCCAGTAGTGGTAATTAATAATATTTTCTTAAAATTAAATAATGTATTCTTTAATAAGAGATTGCTTAAATATATGCTAAAACAGGAATAAAAGGAAACTTATATGCTTAACATTTACATGTTTTGTAGAAGAATACTAGTTTACACATAAATTTAGACACAAATTATCTGAGTGTAAAAAATGTCACCCCACTCCATGCATAATCCTGTCCTCAGATATTTATTCACCAAACCATTAACCCTTCATAGTTGCATTAATGATTTTTGTATGTGTTATCTAATTTTTTAAGAGTGAGCATATAATGCTCATGTAATAAGTGACTTCTAACTATAGAGAAAATAAAAAAAAGAATTACTGAAGCATTTACAGTTCATCAATAATGCAGTGGGGGTGCTTGGGTGGCACAGTTGGTTGAGCATCTCGGTTTTGGCTCAGTTCATGATCTCGGGGTCATGAGATCAAGCCCCACATCAAGCTCTGTGCTCAGCCCAAGTTTTCTTGAGATTGTCTCTCCCTCTCCCTCTTCCTCTACCCCTCCCCCTGCTATCTCTCTCTAAAATAAATAAATAAATAAATAAATTAAAAAAAAAATGTAATGTGCTTATTCACTTCCAGGCCTTTGTTGATATTATTCTCTTTTCTGGAGTCCTTTTTACTTTCTTTCTTTGAAACCTCAGTTTCTCTTGAGTATACATTTTAGTTTATTTTAATTAAGCATATTTTTTCCATAAAACCCTGAATTTGTTCGATTATAGGATTTTGTCTAAATGCCCCCAAAATATTTTAAGTTAACTAATCTGTTTTACTTACATGATATTTAATATGCATTTAATAGATGCTTAATGTTTAATAAATATTTAGTGATAAATATTGTTGAATGGATGATATGAATTTATTTACTTATTTTTAAAGATTTTACTTATTTATTCATGAGAGACAGAGAGAGAGAGAGAGAATGGCAGAGGCAGAGGGAGAAGCAAACTCCCCACAGAGCAGGGAGCCTGCTGCGGAACTCGATCCCAGGACCCTGAGATCATGACCTGAGCCGAGGGCGAACGCTTAACCAACTGAGCCACCCAGGTGCCCCTGGATGATATGAATTTATTGTTTAATTAGAGAAAAAGAGATTATCAATAAACAGGCGTGTTCATCATTCAGAAAATCCCCCACAAATACTATGTCTGTCAAACCAGATTTTGATACATATTAACTGGCAGAGACAGAGGTCACACTTGCTGAGAATTTCAAAAAGAACAGTTATTTTTTTTTGCCATTTAAGTTCAGACTTTTATGTTGTAGCAATCTGTGTTCCCAAGGGCAGGATTGATACAGTCTTATGAGCGATAAAGAGATTTACACATGCCTAACTAGAAGGTCACCCCAGTAAGACATGACTTATTTATGTTTCTCTTTTTGTGGCTTGTCTTGTCATGTCTGTTACTCATTGCTATTTTTTTTATTTAATTGATTCATAAGAGTTCTTTCAATATATCTGGTATATTTACTCTTTGACATATATATCGGTTATATTTTCTCAGTTTGCTATTTGAAATGGAAATATATTAAATTAGCTTTAAAAAAAAAACTCCAGCTGTAACAAGACAGCTGAAAAGAAAAGAAGCATATTCTTTTAAATACTGATTAATTTCATATTAATAACTGTTTACAATTATTTATTAAGCAAATACCATGTATTAAGCATTGGGTAAGAAATGAGAAAGAAGAAGGATATTTAGTTTCTGTACTCGTGGAAACTGCCTCCTAAAAATGTTTCTTAAGAAAGAAATTATTCATAGATTGAAAATATATTTCTTAGAAAAGGTTTTGTGTTTTGTACTTATGCTGAGAGGGATAATCTTATGTGTACTAAAGTTATTAATGTATTTGAAATGTATTTAAATATATAAAAATTTAAAAAATCTAATATGTGAATCCTATGCTTATTTTCAGTGTTGTCTTGAAACATCAATATGAATATGCAGGTCTTAAATGAAATACGAGTTCTTTACCATGAGAAATGATGGACTCTAAAACAAACTGAGGGTTCTAGAGGGGAGGGGGCAGGGGAGATGGGTTAGCCTGGTGATGGGTATTAAAGAGGGCACATTCTGCTTGGAGCACTGGGTGCTATGCACAAACAATGAATCATGGAACACTACATCAAAAACTAATGATGTAATGTATGGTGATTGACATAAGAATAAAAATTAAAAAAAATAAACCTAAAAAAAAGACTGCAATTACCTCTGAATATGAAGATAGTACTATGTGAAGAATAATGCACTTAACATGTTTCCAATGTTTCTGTTATGAAAGCAAAGCATCATCATGCAATCAGAAATCTGCAAATATTTCTTCTAAGGTGTGTGTAAACTCATGGCAATTTTATGTTGCTTCAATATTTTTTACGTCCTGAACTTTCATAAAAATTCAACATAGCATTTGAAATGCATTGATTTATTGGCTTTATTAAAATAGTTAGGTCTTCACTATTAATGTATATATAATGATCAAACCTGAAGACTATTCAAGATTATGACATAGTTTATAGTGTCCTAGTTACTATCTGTACATTTCCATGGCCAACAGAAAATAAAGGTTTGGTTCTGAAAAAAAAAAAAAAGAAATACGAGTTCTTTAATAGCTGATTACATGACTCGGAACTACTTAAAATCTCTCTGTCCAAAATGAGATTTCTGACAAATCTTACATGATATTTCAGGTTCCACATGGGAATGCTTGAAAAGAATCAAAGAGTTAATATTCACATTTCATATTCACAGCCTATTCAATATAAATTTTTAAGAGGAAAAAAGACACACGTTTAATTAAAAGGAAAGTTAAAAGAGTAGGAGGAACGAAAATGTGCTCAACTTCAATGACACTATTGGAAAATAGTTATTTCAAAAACAGTTTATCTGTTGAAAGCTGGAAAGCCACCAGGATCTTGATTGCTGTAAGCCATTTTATCACTGCTTTAAGCAGAAAATTGAACAAAGAGAAACTAATTTCAGTCACACAATAACACTCATCATCTTTCCAAAATGGAGTATCTTCTGCAATATTGTACATTGTGTTAGGACAGGAATTTGTGAGCAAATACTGAATTCCTGTCATCAGGAGATTTGGACTGATAACTTCTTATCATATTAAAATTTTATTCTTTTTCACCTTCTGATCTCTTACCAGGACTATATGCACACCTGCATGCACACACACACACACACACACACACAGACACATGTAGGTGGCAATAAAAAAAACTCTGCATTTAGTTTTTCATTAGTCAGTAGTAATATACAGCAACAAGTTTTCTAAGCAACAGCAAATACAAATATTAAAAAGGTAGTTTTGAAATATTTTTCTCTTTTCTATCTTATACAGGTGAAGGGAATGAGATGCCGCAAGCTGTCCATTTTATTGCTCCGATCCAGTTTCATGCCTTTACAACAAGGGTTGCAAACCTAGAATTGTTCAGAGAACAGGATACCTGGTGGATGGCTGTGTCTACATCTCAGTAGAGAATCGCACAACCTGCAGGGAATTCGTAAATGAGATTTCACCAAAAAGCAGCCGTTCCCCAGCTCTGGCTGATGTCTGGCACACACAGGAATGTGAGCTCAGTTGCCTTTCTTTCTTTCTTTTTTTTAAATCTAGATATTAATTCAAAATCCCTAAATGTTTAAATACTGCAAAGACCAAATAAAACATACATGTGGCCCACCTGAGCTGAGTTCACTGCTTCTACTTTAAAGTGAATCGAGAAGTGGGTATGTCTGCTTTTAAATTGAATCTCTTGATCTTGTGTTTTAAGGTACCCTGAACCTCTTAAAATAAAAAGTTTTATAAACCTTGCCCTATTAATATGGCTAACCGAAGTGATTTCACATAAACTGTCTCATTAAAAGTCCTCTGTAAAATTTGACAGATATGTTACAAATAATAAAGTAAAATGAGAAAAGTAATAAATTAAAATAATAATTATAGTACATTAAGGATAAATAGGATCATATAAATGACATAACCAATCCCCCAATCAGCAAATGAGGAAATTCTAGCCCAAGATAGTAGCACATTAATTGTCATGTTTGAATAAGGTATTATAAAGCATATTTTATGCACTAAGAAATGTGGAAGCTATGGTAACCAACAGAATCTTTTGATGAGAAGACTTGCTACAATTTTTCTTCAGAGCTACTAGGGAATCTACTCAAAAGACACAATTCAAAGTGGGTTTGCTTGTTGGTTTGTCTGTCAGATCAATTTTGAACTTCTGTCTTTGGCACTGCTGTAGGGAAGCTACATGACCTGGAAGAACAAAAGCACTGATTTATAACTTCCTGGAAACTTTACCCACTTCCAGGGCCAATAGAAATGATTATTAGCTGATTCTGAGATAAAGAGAAATTTTGGGGAAATAAGCAGCAAGTTAAAATAAAATCTACCAACCTAGAACAAAAAGAATCCTTGGTAATTGAGAAGATGTTCACTGTACCTGCGGCACCTATGTAGGTGTTCCCTGAGTAGAAGTCTGACTGCTGGCTTTACAAAGTCTTCTGTAAACTGTACATGCTGTTCATGTATTTGAAATTATGTGCAAATGATAAAATTTGCATTTCACAACAGAACTTTTAGAATAGTTTTTTTACTTTACTCAAATATCTTGTTTATGCTATGTAATCAAGAGACTCTACTATAATCTCTCAATGTCCAGACAAAAACAAATGATCAAAACAAAAGAAACAAAGAGAGAGAGAGCCAGAGGTCATGGACTCCTGGAGATAAAAGTAGAACCGGCTCTCCAAACTGCATACTCAGTTTCCTTTCCATAACAACTGAATGAACTGCCTCTCCTTGAGCAAGTATGTGTGAATGTTCTAAAGCCATACCAAAAACATGACTCTCCTGATTTGAAATTATTTTCTTTTTTTTTAAGATTTTATTTATTTATTTGAGAGAGAGAGAATGAGAGACAGGGAGCACGAGAGGGAATAGGGTCAGAGGGAGAAGCAGACCCCCCATTGAGCAGGGAGCCCGATGTGGGACTCGATCCCGGGACTCCAGGATCATGACCCGAGCCGAAGGCAGTCGCTCAACCAACTGAGCCACCCAGGCGCCCTGAAATTATTTTCTTAAATCAAGCAAACAGCAAATGAGTGTAAGAGAAGAATAAGATACAGTCCTTGGCCCCAAGGAGTTGATAATTTTATAAGGAAATTCAATACATGATTAAGTCTTAATACATAACGTGTAGATGTATAAAAGATATAGCCAGGGAACAGAGAAAGCAAAGTAATTAATTCATCATGGATGAAGAAAGGGAGTCTTAAATGCCTTAAATTAAAGAAACAGGTTGAGAAAGACATCAGCAAAATGGCAGTGAACAACTCCAAGCTCTTGCTTCCCCAGAGAAAAACTGAAAAACAAGCAGAAACTGTTAGACCAACTTTGTCAGAATGCTGTAAAACAGTCAAAATTTACAGCAACTACCTGAAAAAGGCCACCTGACACTGGCAGGAAAGCTTTGGTTTATACTTACCCTTTTTGCAGCCCTTCCCCCAGTGTGGCCGCAGTCTTGAAACTAGTTAGAATGCATCCACTGTGGAAAAGTTTGGCAACTCCTTAGAAAACTGAACGTAAAATTACCTCATAACCCAGAGATCCCACTTCTATGCACTCCTATGTACATACTCAAAAGAATTGAAAGTAGGGTCTTGAACAGACACTTGTACACCAAAGTTCATTATTCACAATAGCTGAAAAGTAGAGACAGTCCAAGTGTCCACCAACAAATGAATGGACAAATAAAATGTAATAAGTCCATGCAATGGAATATCATTAAGCTATATAAAATAATGAAATTTGATACACATCACACATGGATATTCCTTGAAAATATCATGCTGAAGGAAATAAGCCAGAAAAAAGGACAAATATTATATGACTCCACTTACATGAAAAACCTAGAATACACTAATATAGAGAGAAATTAGGTTAAAGTTGAGTAGGGGCTGGGAGAAAGTGGGAATGGGGCATTACTGCTTAACAATGACAGAGTTTCTGTTTGGGATTATGAAAAAATTTTGGAAATTAGATAGTGGTGATGGTTACACATTTGTGAATGTAATTACAACCACTGAATTGTACACTTAAAATGAATTGAATGGCAAAAATAGAATAAAATATACAAGTAAACTTAAAAATCTTAAGTAATGTGTAAATATGAGCCTAAAAGATGACTAGATTTTTCAAAAGATAAAAAAGGAAAGGACAAGAAAGGTAAAGGAATGGCAAGAATAGAGGTACAGAAAGCGAAACGACTTTAGAGATGAGACTGGCAAAGGAGGCTTGAACTGGATTGTGGGGGTTGCTAAGGCCACATGGGATTTGCTCTATAGGAAGAGGAATAGTTGAAGACTATTGAAAAGGGGGCATGATATGATCACATCTATAAATTTCGATAATTTCGATAATGTTTTAGAAAGAGGGATAAATTGGAAGATGCAAGATCAGTAAGGAGATTATGGCAAAAAGTTAGCGAGATGGAAACATTGGAGAAAATGTAGAGGAGAATGGAGAGAAATACTGGAACTGATTGAGAGGCAGATGGATATTGGGTGGAACAGGCTTCATGTCTATGTACAAGAGATTATAATGCCGGTTATTACAGGCTTACAGCTCAAGTATTACTTACATCCAAATATGGACCCTAGAAATCTACACTGATCATTTTTGCACATCCTAAAGGACTTTGTTTTTCAACTTCCTGTTCTAACAATACTTCTATGGCACATAAAATTCTGAAGAGTATCCCACAACATGGGGCCAAAGAAAAAGAATTATTCAGTGCCAACATTCTAGTTAAATCCCATGTTTATAGTATAATTATACTCCATGTTGAAAATGCACGTAGGATAACTGGGCTTTCTTTTGTCCTTCAGGTACCCACTGATGACCATGATAGGGAAAAAATACTGTAGTGCATCATAGACCCAATATGGCTCATCACTCAGTGAAATGCTGTGGGGTTAAGTGCTATTCACTCACTCCAGCCATAGTGAGTCCCAGCTATTTATTTTACTATGCTGCATTCTAGTGTAAGTATCCCTCCTGAATTTAGCACACAGGTTGATTTGCAATTCTGACATTCTATAGAAAGATTAGTCTTACTCTTATGTAGAAGTAGGGAGGTATGTTAATGGTAACACAGAGTTGTGGTCTACAATGAGCAAAGATACCAAATACTAAAACCGAAAGAGTTTAAGTAGTTTGGCTTTATAGTTTCATGCAATTAAAATTATTGAACACACACACATACACAAACACATGCATAAAAATATATACACACACACCTGATCACAGTCCATTAATGTGTCTTGATTAAAGACTCTTAAAAAAAGTATGATTTAAAAAAAATGTATTGGCAAGATGATTGCTCTTCTTGTTTCTTTCTTTCCTACATGAGCTTTTGTATTTGCCTAAAAACAGATTTCACTGGTAAACAAAATTTCTGAGGGAAAAAAATTGACTGAATCTTTTCTCTGAGCTGTTAACATTCCTTGTTCTGGCTTCACTCTTCTGAACCATGTTTACAGCAGCAAAATCTTGAGCCAATTTCACTTTGATGGCAGTGCAAATTAAGAAATACTGATGAAATAATTTCTTCTCATTCAGATGGAACAGAGCATAAATACAGGAATGACAAAAATGATATTGCTATAAATTCTACAGATATTAAAAGGATTATATGGAAAGATTATAAATAAATTTATGCTAATAACTTTGGTGGCTCAGAGGAAATGGATGAATTCCTTTAAACTTACAATCGAAGTTCATTCAAGAAGAAAAAGATAACCTGAATAGTCCAATGTCTATTAAATAGATTGTGTTTATAATTTAATTATAAAGAAAACTCTAAGCTCAGGTGGCTTTAGTGAAGAATTCTACCCAGTCATGGAAATTATGGAAGAAATAATACAAACACTTCCAGGAAATTAAAAAGAAAACGAATACATCCCAAGTCATTCTGTGAGGTTAGTATTTTTACCTGATGCCAAATACAGGTAAAGAAAACTGTAGAACAATATCCCTCATAAAACAGGATGCAAAAATTCCCAAAAAATTTTAGTAAGTCAAATTGAACAATATACGTGTAGGATAACATTATGACCAAATGTGGTATAAATGAAGGATGTAAGGTTGATTTAACATTTACATTGATGTAAACACACTCTAAAAAAGTGATATAAGCAAATAATGATTGAGATCAGGAATACATAAAAAACTATTAAAACCGAATGGAGAGGAGGAGTAAGATGGCGGAGGAGTAGGAGACCTAAATTTTGTCTGGTCCCAGGAATTCAGCTAGATAGGGATCAAACCATTCAGAACACCTACAAACCCAACAGGAGATTGAAGAAAAGAATAACCACAACCCTCTGAACAGTAAAGTGACCACTGTCTGGAAGGTAGGACATGCGGAGAAGTGAATCTGAGGTGTATTTAGGAAGATAGACCATGGGGGAAAGGAGACGGCTACTGGCAAGTGATAGAGCAGCAGAGCACAAAATCGGAACTTTTAGAAGTCAGCTCCGATGAGGGACGTCGCTCCAGTGGCTAAGCGGGGGTGGAACCCTCACTGGGACAATGTAGTCTCAGGACCCTCGGGGTCACAGAAAGACAAGGGTGCCTGAATGCAACAGAACTCCCAAGTATTGGAGCGGGGAAGCTGGCTACAGAGATGGAGCAGAGGAGTGAGCTCTCAGCTCGGGGATGCCAAAAACCGTGATCCACAGCACAGTCAAGCCACTGCTTTCCCAGCAGGGACCCAACAAGCAGCAGATCCGGGGAGACTCTCCTTCCTCCCCCAGGAGAAGCAGTGTGGGAGTGCACCGCAGTGATATGCTGGGTTTGGAGACTCCACACTGGGTAATGTGCCAGAGATAGAAATGCTCAGTCACAGGCCGGGTGAGCATGGAGTGCAGCCGGAGACCAGGGAGACAGGAGTGACTGACTGCTTTTCTCTGAGGGCACATTGAGGAGTGGGACCCTGAGTTCTTGGCTCCTCCGGATGGTGATTAGGAGGCCACCATTTTCACACTCGTCCTCCAAAGCTGCACAGAAAGTTTGCAGGGAACAAAACTCTCAAGAGCAAACCGGAACAGATGACTTAACCCAGACCGGCAAGGGCGGGGCAATTTCACCTCCTGCAAAGACATTTGGGAACCATAGCAATAGGTCCCTCCCCCAGAAGATCAGCAAGAACAGTAAGCCAAGACCAAGTTTACCAATCAATGAGAATGGCAGAACGCCAGCACTAGGGGAATACAGCATATAGAATTCATGGCTTTTTTCCCCCTGATTCTTTAGTCTTTCAAAGTTAATTTTTTGACTTTTCTTTTTTTCCTTTTTCTATTTTTTTGACTTTTCTTTTTCCCTTTTTCAAACAACATCTTCTCAATCCCTTTTTTTAAAAATCTTTTTTATTTTTCATTTTTAGAGTCATATTCTATCCCTTCATAGTAGTTAACCTTATTTTTGGTATATATATATATGTTGTTCTCTCTTTAAAATTTTGGGATACAGTTTCTTCTAACAGACCAAAATATACCCTAAATCTCTAGTGTATGGCTGTGTTCTAGTCTCCTGCCTAATCACATTTTCTCCCTTTTTTTTTTTTAAATCTTTTTCTTTTTCTTTTTTCTTTCTTTCCCCTTTTTTCCCCCCAGTTCAGCTCTCTTCTGATTTATTTAGTGTATATTTTTGGGGGTCGTTGTTACCCTGTTAGCGTTTTGTTCTCTCATTCATCTGTTCTCCTCTGGACAAAATGACAAGAGAGATCACCTCAAATTACCTCAAAAAAAAAAAAAAAAAGAAAAATAGGCAGTACTGACTGCCAGAGACCTAATTAATACAGACATTAGTAAGATGTCAGAACTAGAGTTCAGAATGATGATTTTAAAGATACTAGCTGGGCTTGTGAATTGTGCAAGACTGTTGAATCACAGATCTGTATTTCTGAAACAAATAATGCAATATATGTTAAGGGAAAGAAAAGAAGAAGAAGATAGCAGGAAGGGAAGAATGAAGGGGAGTAAATCAGAGGGGGAGATGAACCATGAGAGATGATGGACTCTGAAAAACAAACTGAGGGTTCTAGTGGGGAGGGGGGTGGGGGGAAGGGTTAGAATGGTGATGGGAATTAAAGAGGGCATATTCTGCGTGGAGCACTGGGTGTTATGCACAAACAATGAATCATGGAACACTACATCAAAAACTAATGATGTAATGTATGGTGATTAACATAACAATAAAAAATTTTAAAAAAAGAAAAAGATACTAGCTGGGCTTGAAAAAAGCATGGAAGATATAAGAGAAACCCTTTCTGGAGAAATAAAAGAACTAAAATCTAACCAAGTCAAAATCAAAAAGGATATTAATGAGGTGCAATAAAAAATGGAGGCTTTAAAGATGTCCATTGAAAGATGAATGGATAAAGAAGATGTGGTTTATATATATAATGGAATAATATGCAGCCATCAAAAAGAATGAAATCTTGCCACTTGCAATGACATGGATGGAACTGGAGGGCGTTATGCTGAGTGAAATAAATCAATCAGAGAAAGACATGTATCATATGACCTCACTGATGTGAGGAATTCTTAAACTCAGGAAGCAAACAGAGTTGCTAAAGTGGTGGGGGGTGGGAGGGATTGGATGGCTGGGTGATAGACAATGGCAAGGATATGTGCTATGGTGAGCACTGTGAATTGTCAAGACTGTTGAAACACAGATCTGTACCACTGAAACAAATAACACATTACATGTTAAAAAAAAAAAAGAAGAGAAAGATAGCAGAAGGGGAAGAATGAAAGGGGGGAAATTGGAGGGGGAGATGAATCATGAGACATTATGGACACTGAAAAACAAACTGAGGGTTCTAGAGGGGTGGGGGTGGGAGGATGGGTTAGCCTGGTTATGGGTATTAAAGAGGACACGTTCTGCATGGAGCACAGGGTGTTATGTGCAAACAATGAATCATGGAATACTACATCAAAAACTAATGATGTGATTATGGTGATTAACATAACATTGAAAAAAAAATGGAGGCTCTAACTGCTAGGATAAATGAGGCAGAAGAGAGAATTAGTGATATAGAAGACCAAATGATCGAGAATAAAGAAGCTAGAAAAAGAGAGATAAGCAACTACTGGATCACCAGGGCAGAATTCAAGAGATAAGTGATACCATAAGATGAAACAATATTAGAATAATTGGTATCCCAGAGGAAGAAGAAAGAGAGAGTGGGCAAAAAGTATATTGGAACAAATCATGGCTGAGAAGTTCCCTAAATGGGGGAAGAAAACAGGCATCAAAATCCAGGAAGCACAGAGAACCCCCTCAAAGTCAATAAAAATAAGTCCACACCCCAACATCTAATAGTAAAACTTATGAGTCTCAGAGACAAAGAGAAAATCCTGAAAGCAGCTCGAGACAAGAGGTCTGTAACCTACAATGGTAGAAACTTAGATTGGCAAGAGACCTAACCATAGAGACCTGGCAGGCCAGAAAGGACTGGCATGATATCTTCAGAGCACTAAATGAGAAAAGTATGCAGCCAACAATACTATATCCAGCTAGGCTGTCATTGAAAATAGAAGGAGAGATAAAAAGCTTCCAGGACAAAAAAAACGAAAGGAATTTGCAAACATGAAACCGCCCTACAAGAAATATTGAAAGGGGTCCTCTAAGCAAAGACAGAGCCTAAAAGTAACATAGACCAGAAAGCAACACAGACAATATACAGTAACTGTCACCTTACAGGCAATACAATGGCACTAAATTCATATCTTTCAAGAGTTACCCTGAATGTAAATGAGTTAAATGCCCCAATCAAAAGACACAGGCTATCAGATTAGATAAAAAAAAAAAACAAGACCCATTGTTATGCTGTGTGCAAGAGACTCATTTTAGATCCAAAGACACATCCATTGAAAATGATGGAGTGGAAAACCATTTACCATGAAAATGGACACCGAAAGAAAGCTGGGGTGGCAATTCTTATATCAGACAAATTAGATTTTAAAACAAAGACTGTAATAAGAGATGAGGAAGGACACTACATCATACTTAAAGGGTGTATCCAACAAGAAGATCTAACAATTGCAAATATCTATGCCCCTAACATGGGAGCAGCTAATTATATAAACCAATTAATAAAATCAAAGAAACAGATCAACAATACAATAATAGTAGGGGAATTTAAGACCCCTCTCACTGAAATGGACAGATCATCTAAGCAAAAGATCAACAAGGAAATAAAGACTTTAAATGAAACACTGGACCATATGGACTTCACAGACATATTCAGAACATTCCGTCCCAAAACAACGGAATACACATTTTTCTCTAGTGCCCATGGAACATTCTCCAGAATAGATCACATCCTAGGTCACAAATCAGCTCTCAACCGGTAACAAGATTGGGATCATTCCCTGCATATTTTGAGACCACAATGCTTTGAAACTAAACTCAATCATAAGAGGAAAGTCAGAAAGAACTCAAATACATGGAGGCTAAAGAGCCTCCTACTAAAGAACGAGTGGGTCAACCAGGAAATTAAAGAAGAATTTAAAAAATTCATGGGAACAAATGAAAATGAAAATAAAATTGTTCAAAATCCTTGGGATGCAGCAAAGGCAGTCCTAAGAGGAAAGTATATAGCAATACAAGCCTTTCTCAAGAAACAAGAAAGGTCTCAAATACACAACATAACCCTACACCTAAAAGAGCTGGGGAAAGAACAGCAAATAAAGCCTAAACCCAGCAGGAGAAGAGAAATAATAAAGATCAGAGCAGAAATCAATGAATTGGAAACAAAAAGAACAGTAGAACAGATCCACGAAACTAGGAGCTGGTTCTTTGTAAGAATTAATAAGATTGATAAACTCCTGGTAGATTTATCAAAAAGAAAAGAGAAATGACCCAAATAAATAAAATCATGAATGAAAGAGGAGGGATCACAACCAACACCAAAGAAATACAAACAATTAAAAGAACATATTATGAGCAACTCTATGCCAGCAAATTAAATAATCTGGAAGAAATGGATGCATTCCTAGAGATGTATCAACTACCAAAACTGAACCAGGAAGAAATAGAAAATCTGAACAGACCTATAACCACTAAGGATATTGAAGCAGTCATCAAAAATCTCCCAACAAACAAGAGCCCAGGGCCAGATGGCTTCCCAGGGGAATTCTACCAAACATTTAAAGAAGAATTAATGCCTATTCTTCTGAAACTGTACCAAAAAATAGAAATGGAAGGAAAACTTCCAACTCATTTTATGAGGCCAACATTACCTTGATCCCAAAACCAGGCAAAGACCCCATCAAAAAGGAGAATTTCAAACCAATATCCCAGATGAACATGGATGCAAAAATTCTCACCAAAATACTAGCCAATAGGATCCAAAAGTATATTAAAAGGATTATTCACCACGACCAATTAGGATTTATCCCTGGGCTGCAAGGTTGGTTCAACATCTGCAAATCAATCAATGTGATACAATACATTAATAAAAGAAAGAACAAAATCCATATGATCCTCTCAATAGATGCAGAAAAAGCATTTGACAAAGTATAGCATCCTTTCTTGATTAAAACTCTTCAGAGTATAGGGAAATAGTGTACATACCTCAGTATCTGAAAAGCCATCTAGAAAAACGCACAGCGAATAACATTCTCAATGGGGAAAAACTGAAAGATTTCCCCTTAAGGTCAGGAAACACGGCAGGGATGTCCACTATCACCATTGCTATTCAACATAGTATTAGAAGTCCTAGTCACAGCTATCAGACAACAAAAAGAAATAAAAGGCATCCAGACGGCAAAGAAGAAGTCAAACTCTCACTCTTTGCAGATGATATGATACTTTATGTGGAAAACCCAAAAGACTACACCCCAAAACTACTAGAACTCATCCAGGAATTCAGTAAAGTGGCAGGATATAAAATCAATGCACAGAAATCAGTGGCATTCCTATACACCAACAACAAGACAGAAGAAAGAGAAATTAAGGAGTCCATCCCATTTACAATTGCACCAAAAACCATAAGACCCAGGAATAAATCTGACCAAAGAGGCAAAGAATCTGTACTCAGAAAACTATAAAATACTCATGAAAGAAATTGAGGAAGACACAAAGAAATGGAAAAACGTTCCATGCTCATGGATTGGAAGAACAAATATTATAGATGTCAATGCTACCTAGAGAATTCTACGTATTTAATGCAATCCCTATCAAATACCATCCACTTTTTTTAAAGAAATGGAACAAGTAATCCTAAAATTTGTATGAAACCAGAAAAGATCCTGAATAGCCAGACGAATGTTGAACAGGGAAAGCAAAGCTGGTGGCATCAAATTCCAGACTTCAAGCTCTATTACAAAGATGTCATCATCAAGACAGTATGGTACTGGCACAAAAACAGTCACTTCAATCTATGGAACAGAATAGAGAGCCCAGAAATGGACCCTCAACTCTATGGTCAACTCATCTTCAACACAGCAGGAAAGAATGTCCAATGGAAAAAAGACAGTCTCTTCAACAAATGTTGTTGGGGAAATTGGACAGCCACATGCAGAAGAATGAAACTGGACCGTCTCCTTACACCACACACAAAAATAGATTCAAAACTGTTGAAACACCTAAATGTGAGCTAGGAGTCCATCACAGTCCTTGAGGAGAACACAGGCAGCAACCTCTTTGACTTCAGCCACAGCAACTTCTTCCTAGAAACATAGCCAAAGGCAAGGGAGCAAGGGCAAAAATGACCTATTGGGACCTCATCAAGATAAAAAGCTTTTGCACAGCAAAGGAAACAGTCAAAAAATCAAAAGACAACTGACAGAATGGGAGAAGATATTTGCAAATGATATATCAGATAAAGGGCTAGTATCCAAAATCTATAAAGAACTTATCAAACTCAACACCAAAAGTTGTTGAGTTTATCCAATCAAGAAATGGGCAGAAGACATGAAGAGACATTTCTGCAAAGAATACATCCAAATGGCCAACAGACAGATGAAAAAAGTGCTCAACATCGTTCAGCCATCAGGGAAATCCAAATCAAAACCTCAGTGAGATACCACCTCATACCACTCAGAATGGCTAAAATTAACAAGTCAGGAAACGACATATGTTGGAGGAGATGCGGAGAAAGGGGAACCCTCCTACACTCTTGGTGGAAATGCAAGCTGGTGTAGCCACTCTGGACAAGAGTATTAGGTTCCTCAAAAAGTTGAAAATGGAGCTTCCCTTGACCCAGCAATTGCACTACTGGGTATTTACCCCAAAGATACAAATGTAGTGACCTGAAGGAGTAGGTGCACCCCAATGTTCATAGCAGCAATGTCCACAATATCCAACCTGTGGAAAGAGCAAAGATGTCCATCAACAATGAATTGATAAAGAAGATGTGGTACACACACACACACACACACACACACACACACACACACACACACACAATGGAATATTATGCAGCCATCAATAAAACAAAATCTTGGCATTTTTAACAATGTGGATGGAACTGGAGGGTATTATGCTAAGCGCAATAAGTCAATGAGAGAAAGACATGTATCATATGATCTCACTGATATGAGGAATTCTTAATCTCAGGAAACAACTGAGGGTTGCTGGAGTGGTGGAGGGTGGGAGGGATGGGGTGGCTGGGTGATAGACTTTGGGGAGGCTATGTGCTATGGTGAGTGCTGTGAATTGTGTAAGACTGATGAATCACAGACCTGTACCCCTGAAACAAATAATACATAATATATTAAGAAAAAAAAAAGAAAAAAAAGATAGTAGGAAGGGAAAAATGAAGGGGGGGAATCCGAGGGGGAGACGATCTGTGACAGACTATGGACGCTGAGAAACAAACCAAGGGTTCTAGAGGGGAGGCGGTGGAAGGATGGGTTAGCCTGGTGATGGGTATTAAAGAGGGCACATATTGAATGGAGCACTGGGTGATATATATAAAGAATGAATCATGGAATACTACATCAAAAACTAATGATGTAATGTATGGTGATTAACATAACATCATAAAATAAAATTAAAAAAACAAATGGAAAAGGAAAGCAATCAATTAGATAAATAGGTTAAAAATAAGAACAGGTTTTTCAGAGAATAGTCATTAAGCAAATGAATAGATTCAAATGACAGAATTCAGAAAACAATAAAATTAAAACAAAATATATTATTTTACACTCATCATTATTATTCAGAAAGAAATACATTGAATTTGCAGTTATAATATCAATTTAGTTGTACCTCAAAAGTATAATATTGATCACAAAAGTAATTTTCCAATAATAATACCACTTAGATAAAGTTTTAAAATGTAAAATAAATCATATAGCTTATTATGCACATTATTTAAGTAAACTAAATATATGAAGGAAATATTAGGAAAATTAAGGGAATAAAAAAATTCAATATTAGTAATCTCCATAAGGGAAAAACGAAGGACCCACAATGGGTTCAATGATCCTAGTGATGTTCTATTTCTTCAGAGCAATGAAAGAAACTCAAGTGTTTATTGTATATTCTTTATTCCTCTGAGAAATTACTTTTACTTTAAAAATAAAGACTATATGTTATACACACACACACACACACCTATATACATAAATAAATGAATACATATATGTATATATACACAAAAAAATTTAATATTTGTCCTTTACTGCTTTATGAATTGATGGACTGCAGGAATTCCTGCCTTTAATAAAAACTTTATTTTTTAATTTATGCTTGGATGTAAAAAAAAAAACAAACCCAACCCTCATGCACATAAGTGAGTTCTTTTGCACTTGATTTACACAAAAGCTGATATTTCTCAGGGATTTTTTTAAAAAGTAAAGATATGCCTTAAAGATATGCTGTTTCATTCTAAATAAAAAATCCTAATTATTAGAAGAGTATGATCATCTGCAAGCTCAACTTCCAACCTCTAAACCTAAGATGTAGAGAGCAATCACTGTGTTTCTATATATCACCTTACTGGGTGCTTTTTTCCCGTCTGGAAGAGTTACCTTGACAACCAAATCATGACTCACATTCACCGCCCTGATTTATTCCCAACCTCAGTGTCACTCCAAAAATTGTTTTGCCTACAATACTGAAGATTACTCTTTCATTAAAATTGTAACCCCCTCACCCCTTTCCAATTGTCTTAAGAGCATTACCTTTATCATAACCAATTTATAATAAAACACTTTAAAAAATTGCAAATGGTTTGATGCAGTTATTTCCTCAAACATGTTTGAAAAAATTAAATATTAGTGGAACTTGACCTTACCCCACAGTACATCTGAGTCCATTAATTTGTAACCAAATAACTTTATTTCTGTTGACTGAATATGATTAACCTACACAAATTTAAATTATTAGCTAAAAAAAATTCAGCATAATTCCTCTTTATATCTAAAAAAGTCCTCATTACTTCTAACAAATACATGCTATTTTTGTTTGAGCCAGCTTTACAAATTTCCTATTTCTTAGACATGCACGACTTTTGAAAGAAAAATAAAAATAAGTTACATTATTCAAGTATGTATGGTGAAAACACCAACACAGTTTTTACAGAAAACATATTCAAATAATCACAGCTAGAGGGAATAAAATGATTTACTGTTTCTTATATGTAGTTGCTGAGTCATTTTTTTAAAGAGTTTTAATTTGTAAAACAAGTATTCCAGAGTGTGAACACTAGATGGATCACTAGAAATCATCTTATATAAATATTACATCATGGTCACAAATAACTTTCATCTGCTTTCCTTGAAATTACTGTCCAAAATTCATTGGTAACTATCACCATATGTAAATATGAAGTTCTGCTGTACCAATTACAACTTTTTTAACATCAGTACAAATGGCGTGGCTTTGCCAAAAAACAGCATCTTTGTAATTGTGAAAATTAGTTTCTGTTTTCCAAATTATTTGTTTTTCCAAACTATTTAAAAAAAAAACACCCTGGAATTTGTCAGAATGAAAGATAAACAATTCCTTCATTGCTATTCCTCATTTCGTTTTATTTTGCACACAATGGAAGCTAATGCTTCTTGCGCAGCTGATCTTAAAACTTACACTTTTTTCTGAATCCTAAAAATAACTACCTACATAAACATGAAGAAGTGCAGCAGGTTGTTAGAGAGAACCTCTTCCATGATCCATTTTATCACCTTGGAGGACAAAATCATGCTTTTGCTTAAAAGTATAAAATTGTTGTTTTACACATGAGATAATACAGAGTGGTATTGTTTGTGGGTAGTGGAAAAATCAATTTTATAACTAACTGGGTTAATGTTAGGAATACCCATAAAACATTCTGATCCAAGATAAGCTGTGTTTAGGATTCACTATGTTTACAGGTGAAATGTGTTGAGTGAAGTAAAACTGAGTCAATATGAAGATTGTCATGGAGTGGGTTAGCTTGTCAAGGAGTCATTCCCTAGGGATGAGAACAAGGAAGGGATTCTATTTTAAAGTACAACATTCTTCTGAATTCACTAGGACTCTCAAAATAGTTCTATGGCCAGCACTTGTTCTGTTGTTTGTCTATTTCCAACATGCTTGTTTTTCCCCTAAATCTATGCACAAAAATAACATACCTCAAACAGGACAGAGAAAAACAATGTTTTCTATTTTAGTACCACCAGGATGATGAAGTTATCCAGAAAAAAAATAAAACTATAAAAAGCTAATGTTGTTAAAGCTAAATTTTACTTGATTTTACATAATCTGGTCACTAGGAGGACAGCAAACTAAAGAAAATATACAAGAGATGGAGAAAATCAGAGAAAAGTAAGATTTAAAGATGTTTTACAAAGGAATAAAAAGACTTCAGAGGGGAAGCTCTTTTCTAAAAGAGCTAGAAAAGCTTTGTTTATGAGAGAAAGGAAACTTAAGTTACAACATTAAAATAGTGAATATAACACTATATATTAAGCACTGTGTGCACCTCTGCTCTTTAATCCTCAAAATAACCATGAAGACTTTAATATCATATATTATAAATAATGAAATTGAAGCTTTGAGGGAAAAAAAGTGACTTACTGAAATAATTTTAGTTACTGAAGGGCAGAAGCTCAGGCCAATTCAGGTCTCCTACGGTTAAAAGGAAAGAGCTGATGAACACTAATGAAACTGGTAGGTTAAGTGTCCCAGTCCTATGTATGTAAATGACAGGCAACTAAGGAGACAAGTATTTTGGTGTGAGTGGTAATAAACAAAGGGATTATTAAGAAGTATCTTTCATTTCTCTTCTTTCAAAACTATTGTTTGGTAAATTAAAAAAAAAAAGAACAAACCAATAAGAAAAAAATAGAAGTTAAAATTGGATGGCAGGAAGAATCTTGTTCTATTTCTTCCTTTAGGTATTCATTCAATAAATGCTTTCTAGTGATGAGTAGTAGTTCAGATGGCAGTGTTGATCATAAGGGCAAAGTATTGTATGGAAGGTAATAAAGAATCAAGGTTTATTAGTAGCAGTAAAACTAATTAACTCAACGAAGTAGATAAAGCTGTGTAAGTCAGCAAAATATTAAAAGGCAAAATAAACATATAAGCAAGTGAACAACTAATAAATAAATAAACTATAAGGAAACTGAAGTGTACTTATCTTCTGATTATCATAGTTATGGGGTAAACAAATATTGTTTTGAAGTTCAAAACAGAAGGGAGCAGAAGGTACAGCTGAATTCAAATGGCCAAATACCATTCTTCTTTACTCTGACTCCAGAGTTCCTCCCATAATCACAATAAGTTAGAGTAAAAAATATACCAGATACAAATAAATTCATCAGTAGTCAGAGTCATGCAATTTTGGCACAAATGGTGCCAACTCTGGGGACAGTTGTTGAGTGGTAGACAAAGATGTGATCCCAAGAGGGTTGGACTTGTGTTCCGCATTCACATTGCCTAAAAGGCCCCATTTAAAGCCATTGCTCCATAAAAAGAAATTCTAGACAAAGCGAAGTAGATGAGTCAACACATATAAAACTCCAGATCCTGTCCTTGTGGAAATAAGTTTTATTGGAGGAGAAAGTGAATAACGGGATAAACAAATATGTTTATATAATACAAAATAGAGAAACATAAGATCTTGTGATAGAGGATTATAGGGATGAACGGGGAGAAAGGGACCCACACAGATGAGTTGATCTCATTTATTTAAAGAGATTACATTTAATCAGAAATTGTGAAAAGGAGGCAGAGCTCTGTGAAGACATTTCAGGCAAAGCAATTGGAACACACAGACCAACAAGGTGTGAAAAGCTTTAGGTAGGAAAAAGTTTGGGATGTTCTTGAAGCTGAAAATATTTCTATGACTGAAGGTTAGAGAGACTGGCTGAAGATGCTATTTGAAAGGGAAGGAATGTCCAGCTTATACAGATCTTGTAATTGAGAAAAATGAAGGCCGATGATCAAGTGACCAGTCTCAAATCAAATTAGAGAATAAATAAATTATAATATAGGTTCTTAATTTGTCACTAAGAGCTACTTATTTCCTATATTTTGTAAGTCCTAATAGATTATAGAACTCAAAAATATATTTAGAAAGAGGAGAAAAACCCCTGAAGGGCTTACGTTTTTCTGTTTATGCTGATAATCAAATGTTCCACATAGAGTCATAATCCAATTAAACTGTGGTTCTCTAATAACCACCAAGTACATCTTTACCAATCCAATAACTTACATGCAATAATGTTAGAGCTGTTCAATTTTCTCAATTTCGATGTTCTTCAACTACAAACACAATGTCCAAAGTAAAACAAAAATGCATCCACTTTGATGTTAGTAACCAAGACGTCAAGACAATTACCTTTGTAATAATATGTTCTAACAATAGAGATCAGAGGGCAAGAAGCAGTAGGGAAAGACCGGGGCTTTTCCAGAATGTATACTTAATCAACAGATTTACATGGCAGCTAAAAAGCCCTGGGGGGGGGGGGTAGGAAATTGAACTCTGTCTACATTTGGGATTCAGGTAATTCTAGTCTACTCTCACAGGCAGAGAGAACACCCAACTAACATCAGTTTTTGATGCCCCTGGGGAAATAACCTCAACAAGAAGAAAGAAATTGATAGACTGAAGTTGTTCACACAAAGTTGAACAAATCTTGAAATTCTAAGTATAGTTTGATGGTTGGTTCTTGAACATCTGCCATTCCCACTAGTTGTTAAGGCATGGAAAGTTTGGCATATGCATTTCATCTACATGGATAATATAGTTGTCCATTCTTAAAATGCTGGAATTCCCAGTGGTTATATTTTTATATTTAGCTCTTGCTAAAGATATCTTTGTAGATAGAGAATTCTTTACTTTTTGTAAAGATTTTATTTATTTATGAGAGAGAGAGAGAATGAGCAGTGGGGAGGGGCAGAGGCAGAAGGAGAAACAGACTCCCCGCTGAGCAGGGAGCCTGATGCAGGGCTCGATCCCAGAACCCTGAGATCAGGACCTGAGCCAAAGGCAGGTGCTTAACCGACTGAGCCACGCAGGTGCCCTGAGAATTCTTTACTTCTTTGTAGGATAATGAATTGATTTGAGATTCTGCCTCTCAGTAACTAAACAACTTTGACTAAGTCATTCTTCTTCTCTTGTGTTCAATTCCATTATCTGTAAAATAGTATCAATCTCTTTAATTCAGAGATATTTTGAGAATTAAATAAAAGCACACAGAGGAACAAACCTAATTCTTAACAACTGCAGCTGCTCTCTGAAAAGCCTTACTATTGTTACTCTGTCCCTCAGGCTGATGTTTGACTGGTTGCTTATAAAACCAAACAGCATCAACCCCAGAAGTCACATGTCGGATAGTTTCATTTACTATGATTTTCTGGACAGCCACAATTGTGCCTTGCTACCTCAGTGCTTATTTTGTACTTCAAATAATTTATTTCTCTAAATAGCTATGGGAAAAAACAATATATACATGGTATATGGTAAGATTGAAGAACGGACAGTACCATTAATTTTCATTAAAATAAATTAGCACCAGAATAAAACAATACCATGTGATTTCACAAAATTAATAATCTTAAAATAAAAGAGATGAGGGGAGCATTCAAATTACTTTAAATGTAAAATGGTTACAGCTGGCAACAATTTTTGTATCTTTAACATGTAACTTTCTTTTTAATGTACAATTAAGATACATGCTCAATGTAGATTACTGAGAGTTGAAAATCAGTATTTCATTTTGGTTTAAATTGCCATCAGTTTGACTCCAGGAGAGGCTGAAGATATTTTCATGTGTTTTACAATTTGCATTTCTTTTTCTTTAAATGTATGCTTATATCCTTCGCTTATTTTATTCTGTTTGGGTATTTTTACTTTTTCTGACTTATAAGACAATTTCTTAGAATTTCTATTCTAAGCAAATACAGAGGATAAAAATGAAAACAAAATTAGTAATTTACAACTCAGTGATTTATTAGCATGTTGCTATATTTCCCTCAAATGTTTTTAGTTTTTATTATCAGGTTAATTTTTAACCCAATATATGATAAAAATTTCCATATCAATTTTTGAAATCATAATTTTTATGTTGCATGGATATCATAATATTGAATATAATTCATACTACTATACACACTTCTAAGAATTTGTTCTAAGAATTGCCAACTCATTGATTGCTGTGTTTATGTTTTACTTTTTTCTTCAAGTTTTTCCGAATATACAGTTTTTTTAATGTGTCATATAATCAATTATACCAATATTTTCTTTTGAAGTTTCATCTTTTGGAATCTTGTTTGGGGTGGTACTATCACCCCATGATTACACAAAATTTCATTCATACTTCCTTCTTAAATGGAAAATGAGCCTTTGCTTTTCAGTGATTTTTGAGTGGGAAGGGGAGGTCACAGTATCCATGAGAATCTGTGGGAGTGAGTTATCAGAAAAATGGACACAAATATATGAAAACAACATTTTTCACCCAATTTCAAAAGATCTGTAGGCCTCCCACAGTCCATTCAGAAACTACCTACAAACCCATGGAACCCAGGATAAAAAATCTTGTTTTAGCTTCTTTTTAGCTTCTTTTCTTTAAAAAAGAAAAAAAAAATATATATATATATAGTCAAGAATAAAATAGTTACATAACCCAGGGGATGATATGCACTCATTGTTTTTTAGTTTTGTTTTGTTTTATAATTTGCAATGTGTGAGAAAGACATAGAGTGCTTTACATGTGGTATTTGGTATTATAGAGAGGAAACCTGGTATAAAACAGGCAGGAGTCAGAAAGCCCAAATCATCTTAATTCTACCACTAGCTGAGTGAGTTAAGAAAATTCCTTTAATTTCCCTTTTTGTCCAAATATGAATCTGTAAAGTGTGTGTGTATGTATGTGTGTGTGTGGTATGTGTGTTTATATGTATGAGTGTTTTTGATTGAAAGACTGAGAAGTAGAATTAACAAATTTCTAAGATCCTTACAATTTGTAAAAAATATATAAACCTGGAGTCATGCTACGTTATACAATTCTAATTTCATTATCTTTTTACCAAGGCAATTTTTTCATACACTGCAAAGCACAAATTTTAACTGTAACATTCAATATGCTTTGATTAAAGTATAAAGATATACAGTAGTGATAGAAACATCACAGTCCATACCCAAAACATTTCCCCACCCAGAAAGCTCCTGACTCCTTCCAGTCACACCTCTCATATGCCACCACTGATTTGATTTTTATCACCAGAGATCAGGTTTACTTGTTCTGAAATGCATATAAATGAAATCAAACAGCATGTATTCTGTGGCTTCTGTCTTTGTTCCCCACTCATAAATTACATAATGGTTTTTAAATTAATGCAAGTTGTTTCATGAATCAGTAGTTTGTTCTTTTTTAAAAAATTGATGTATAGTTTTTCACAGTATAAATATACCACAACTTTTTCTTTTTTGTTTAGCCCATTTTCCTATCGATAGACATTGGTGTTATTTCCAGTTAGGGGCTACAAAGAATAAAGCTGCTAAAAAAAACCTTCTTGTACCAGTCTATCTGTGGATGTATGTTTTCATTGCGCTTGAGTTAATACTTAAGTATGAAATTACTGGGTCACAGAATAGCTTTTTTAACTCAGTGAGAATCTGCCAACAAATTGTTTAAAGTGGTTGTGGAGTCTTAACACTCTCATCAACTTGTACTCGAGTGCTAATTGTCTCTTATTCTTGCCAACTGTTGACATTGGCAAAGCTTTTGGAATTGTAGCTATCACACAGTGATATCTTACTATTGCTATAATTTTCATTTCCCTGATAGCTAATGATACTGAGCAATCTTTCATATGCTTTCATCCATTCTTCTGTGATTTCCTCTGATGAAGAACTTTGCCCTTCTTTACCGGATGTTTGCCATTCTTGATTTATAGGAGTTCTTTAAATATTCTAAATTAGCATCCTGAGTCAGGTTTATGCACTAGAAATATTTTCACCTAAATTTTTGCCTTTTCATTTTTATAACAGTGACTTTTAGTGAGCAGAAATATTTCTTTTTCATGAAGTCCAATCTGTAATCGATAGTTTCTGTTATGGCTAGTGCTTTTTGTGTCCTTGCTAAGAAATCTTTGCCTATGCAATTCACAAAGATATTATTTTGTATTTTCTTCAGATTCTTTATGGATTTACTTTTTTCTGATGAATGATGATCCATTTTGAATGAGTTTTTATGTGTAATGTGAGGTAAAAGTTGAGTTTCAATTTTTCCCCATATATTTATCCCATTTTTCTAGTACGATTTGTTGAAAATATTTTCTCTCTCCATCAAATTTCAATTTAGTCATTGTCAAAAATCAACTGGTGGTTTATGTGAGGGTCTATTTCTACATGCTCTATCCTGTTCCATGGCTCTATCCCTTTACATGAGCCGCCCTGACTTGGTTCTTCCACCTGTTTTTAATTAAGGTAGTATATGTGTATGTCCTCCAATTTTATTCTTTCTATGATTATTTTGTTATTTCTAAAGTTTTGAGATATGATTTTTTTTTGTTTTCTACCCAAAAAGCTTTGGTTAAAATATTGATTGGTATTATTTTTAATATATGAATCAATTTGGGGAGAGTTGAAAACATGACAACACTGAGTCTACCAATTCATTAAAAAAAAATCCCTTCATTTAGGTCATACTTATACTTTTACTTATACTTATACATGCTTTTTCTTGGCCAATGTTTTGGCAAGATGAGTGTAGCACTTTGTTAATTTTATTATTATTTGTTCTTTGGGTTTTGATATTTTCATAAAGACATTGTTATGTTTTTATTTAGTAGTATATAAAACATTTTTATGTATCTGGTAGTCTGTGCTCTTGCTAATTTCACTTTTTCGTATTAGAATCTTTTATACATTCCTAAGGACTTTTTACATATATAACCATATCAATGACATTTTAAATCTTTATTCCATTCCTTTTTCTTTTTCTTGTCTTATTATCTGACTTAATACCAGGAACTCCAGAACAATATTGAATGAAGTGATAAGAACAGACATTTTTTTGTCTTGTTCCTGATATGGTGGAAAGTATTTAATCTCTCACTATTCAATATGATGTGATTTTTGCATATGTCCTTTATCAGGTTAAAGAAGTTTTCTATTCCTATGTTGCTGAAATGTATATCATGAATTGTTGTTGGTATTATTTTTTCTGCCTCTTGAGATGTGCAAATTCTTTTCCCTTTATTCTCTAAATGTGTTCAATTGCACTGAATATTTTCTAGTGATTAACTAACTTGGATTTTTGAGACAGATTCCACTTGAACATGATATATCATCCTTTCTATGTGTTGCTGGTAAAATTTGCTTATCTTTTTGTTGATGATTTTTGCCCATGTGTCTGTATTTTTTCTTTTCCAATCAAGTTTTGGCATTAAGGTTTTGATATTAGGCTTATGGTAGCCTAATAAAATGTGTTGAGAAATATTCCCTCTTTTGTTTTCTGAAACAGTCGTACAATTTTGATATTAATGTCATCATTAAATGTTTAATAGAATTTATGAGTAAACCATGCAGGGAAAATTTTTTATTATTAACTCAATATTAGAATATTCATATTTTCTGTTTCTTCTTTTTACACTTTTAGTGTTTTTTAAAGTATTTTTCCAATTTCACATGAAAGTCAGAAAAATAGGCAAAACTTTCTCATAACATAATATTTAGTGTCCATTAAATCTGTTCACATATTACAGTTTAATGTCTACAATACTGTCCAAAATAACTTATCATGGTCTACTTAATCAATATTTTACTACTTTATATAAAATTAAGGAATTTACAACAGTAAAATTTCATTTCCTTACCTTCTCTTCAGGTGCTTTTGTTTTAAAATATTTTAATATATGTAATCAATTCAACAATACAATGCCATTATTTTTAATTTAAATATTTGCCTTTTAAGGAAATTAGGAGAAGGAACAATAGTTTTAAATATTTACCCATATAAGCATCACTTTTCTACTTCTCATGCTCTTCATTTCTTCCTATAGACCTGGTAGCATTTTCTCTCAGCCCTAAATCTTCCCATTAGTATTTTTTTTGGTGAAGTAGTCCTGAAAGCAAATTTTCTCAACAAAATTTATCTTTTGTTTATCTATAAATATAAATGCTTTGCCTTTACTTTTGGAGTATATTTTTACTGGGTATACAAACCTGAATTATAGTGTATTTTTTTTCTTTATGTCAGAGATGTCTTATTATTGTTTCCTGGCCTCCATTGTTCTTGATGTTCATTCATTTTGATAGTATGCTTGATTATTTTTGAAATGTATTTTTACTGTGGGAACCTTTTTGGCACAGTCAGTTAAATGTCCAACTCTTGGATTCAGCTCAGGTCATGATCTCTGGATCCTGAGATGGAGCCTTCAGTGGGTGCCAGGCTCAGCACAGAGTCTGCTTAAGACTCTCTCCATCTCCCTCTGCCCCTCCCCACTGTGCTTTCTCTCTCTCTAAAGTAAATAAATAAATCTTTAAAAAATGTATTTTTACTGTATAATAGAAATCTAGATTCACAGGTGCATTAGTCTTCTATCGATGTAGTAACAAACTACCAAAAATGTAGTGACTTAAAACACCACAAATTTATTTTCTTCTAGTTTTCTAAGTCAGAAGTCTGAAATGGGTCATACAGGGCTAAAATTAAGGGTTTGGAAAAACTGTGCTCTCTTCTGCAGCCACTAGAGAAGAATAGGCTTCCTTGCATTTTCCAATCTCTAAAGCCCACCTGCATTACTTGATTCTAAAGCCAACCTGCATTCTTCCATGTTCAAAGCCAGCAAAAGCAGGTGGATTTCTTCTCTAGCTCATAAATCTGACCTTCCCTTTTGTCTCCTTTTCCCCCCTCTAAAGACACTTACCATTACATAAGACCACCTGAATAATCCAAGATAATCTCCCTATTTTAAGGTGAGTTAATTATCAGTCTTAATTCCAACTGCTACTTCTATTCCTTTGCTGTATAACCTAACATAGGGGTTATGGAGATTAAGGCATAGACATCATTGGAGATCATTATTTTACCTATCACAATATATAATGTATCTGTGGTCTGCTGTTGTTCAATTTCACCAGTTTGGGTAAAGCATAGAAAACCTTACTCCCATACATATCCCTGTACATTCTCCCCTTTATAGTAAAAGTATGCTAAACACTCCTTCTGCATACATTAAAATCACATGAGATAGTGTTATAATTTTGCTTAAACCATCAAACATAATTTAGAAATCTTCCAAGGAAAAGAAAATTTACAGTATTAACCATATTTGGCTCCTTGCATGTTCTTTCTTCCTTTCTAATATCCCATGATTCCTTCTACTGCAATGTCTTTTCTGTTTAGAGGACTTATTTTAGGATTCTTTGAGGATAAATCTATTGGTAACAATCCTCTTAGTTTTCCTTCATCTTAGAATGTCTTTATTTCCCCTTCCTAAAAGACACTTTCACTGGATGCAGAATTTTGGGTTGAGAGTTCTTTTTTTTTTCATTTTTTTTCTTTCTAGCACTTGAAAAATATTGTACTTTCTGATCATAAGTGACCTGAGGTGATCCTGAAAATGGTTAGCTACTCACTTGACCTACAAAATTCTATAAAACCATGCAAATCAAGAGGTTCAAATTTTCGTGTTCACTTTCAGAACACCTGTGAAAGTGCCCAGGCCACCAAGGGTATGCATAGATGAAAAGCCATCAAGTATGTGAAAGATGTCTCCTGCTAGAATCAACATGTGCCATTTGTCATTACAATGATGTAGTTGGCAGGCATGCCCAGGCCAAAAGGTAGGACTGGACATAGGGTGAGTGGGTCAAAAAGATTGCTGAATTTTTGTTACACATGCTTAAAAATGCAGAGTAATGATGAACTTAAGGGTTTAGGTGTAGAATCTCTGGTCATTGAGCACATCCAAATGAACAAAGCCTGTATGATGTGCCTCCATACTTATAAAACTCATGGTAGGATTAACCCATACATGAGCTCTCCCTTTCAAATTGAGATGATCCTTATTGAAGAACATTGTTCTTAAACCAGAAGAGAGATTGTACAGAAGAAAAAGATATCCCAGAAGAAACTGAAGAAATAAAAACTTATGGCTAAGAATAAAGGCAGCACAAAATAAATGCAAATAAAAGTAAAATCTAAAATAAATAAACAAATTTAAAAAGAAGAAAAAACATTGTGCTGGCCTTCATATTTTCTTATGAAGTAATTCTTATTTCTCTGAGCTGTTATACAACATCCCCAAGAGATATAAACATCTTAACCTTGAGACCTATAAATATTACCATAAGTGAGAAAGTCTTTGCAGATGTGATAATGTAAGGATCTTGAAAAAGAAAGATTACCGTATATTGTTTGGGTAAGCCATAAATGTAATCATATGTATCCTTACAAGAGGAAGCAGAGGGACATTGACCATGGAAGAGGAAAAAGCATTGTGACTACACAAGCAGAGATCCACATCATTACTGCCAAGGAAGGATGGAAGTCCAGGTTCACTGGGTGGCTTCCACTGACATTTGGGTGGGAAGAGGATTCTAGTGGTGAGCAGTAATGGGAGTTCAGGCTATCTACTAGGCCTCTATTCATACCACCTGGAGGAAGGGGGTTTACTCATCATTGCTGTGTTAGTGGAGGCCTCATGGAAGGAGAGGTGGCATTATCATCACTGAATGGTGGGGCAAGTCCTGAGTCTCTATTGGGCCTACCCCTCTGATACCACCATACCTCTGGAGAAGGAGAGGGAAACTTCATTACTATAGGGTGGACATGGAATTCCACTCATCTTACATGGTATCTACAGAAACCACAGTGAGGATGGCTGGGGGGAAGCTCCTTACTATCTGATGGGGATATATGTCCCAGCTTCCTTCTTGGACTTTTTAACACCATCCTGGCAGAGTGATTTGGCTGTCTTGTGAAGTCTAGCAAGGGTGGATGTCTAGACTTCCAATTTGTCCTTTGCTGTTGGAAATGGGGTGTTACAGCAGTGTTTTCTGTGGTGTGTCATTGGAGTAGAGTGGTTATTGTCTAAATGTTTTCTGTCTTGTTAGCCTGTTCATTATGGTCTTTTGGCTAGAATAAGCAGTTTTTGTTGTTTTTTAATTTTCTTCCTTACATCTGTTGACATTCTCAGGTTGTCTTTTCCAGCATCCAGTCTGGTATACATAAAAGAAGCAAAAAATAAAACCCATCATCACCATGTCATTCCTTGGGTTCTGAGTTCCCTAGCTGCTAGTCTACATTTTCTCTCCACTTTTCAGTCTTCTTATATTTGCTTTATGCATAATGTCTAGGGTTTTAGTTGTACTCCATGAGAGGAATAGATAAAGTATAACTACTCCATCTTCCCAGAAACAGAAGTTTTTTATATAAGCTGTACAACTCTTATAAATGAAAGGTGTACATTACACTAATGTACATCTTCTATAAACACTACCAAATTTGTCTCCTTTACCTTACTTCATACTGAAACTGCCCACACACATAACCTACTATCTAGATGACTGTGCTTGGTACTATATGACTCATGTCATCACTTTTATTTCATCTTCACCTTATTGGTGACTAGTACAAGTAATGGTCAATGACCTAAGGTCAGCAAGTCAATAGGCCTTCAACAAACCTATGTAAAGCTGGAAATGGAAAAGTAAGGAGAAAATAAAGAAAATGGAGAGGGTGGAGAGAGTCCAGTAGCAGTAAACATGAGAATGAATACCATAAAATGGAGCCAAAGTCCTGACCAATCAAAATTCATGTGTACACTGAACCATGAGCGCTGGAGAGAAATATAGCAATATATATTATGAAAGCCAACATTGTATAGTGCCTAAATGTTTCAGAAACTGTTATAGCTACTTTAAATATATTACTTCAAGTGATCTACAAAGCAACCAAATTACTTACATTCTATTATTAGGCGCATTTACAGCTAGGGAAACCAAGACACTGGTTGCTCAAGATCACATAGGCAGAGATTTTGCTCTTAGGCATTATATTTGGTTGAATCTATGGTATAACTAATTCTTCATTTTTTTTAACATTAAAAATGGTGTCTTCATATGATTTCATATAATAGCCTCAGAGCCTGTGCTATCTCCTAAAAGCAGACAAAAGAAACCAGTCACTAGAGAGTAGAAATTAGAGAAAGAAAGGAAACATGAGGGAGAGACCCTCCAGCCATCGAAGCTCCACTTCTGGTCAGTCCTGTCACACTGAAGTTCCCATCTGAGTGTTCCTGTGAATTCCTCTTATATTCTTATGACAAACCCCACTTTACTAGCTGGTTTGGATGGTCTCTTTTTCTTGCCCCAAATAAAATCCTAACTAAAAATGCATGCATACATACAATGCATGCATACATACATACATACATACATTAAAAATTTCATAAGCAGTGGTAAAACAAATATCAGTCAGGGTTGTTTTCCAGAATACCTACTCACTGAGGCCAGGATATATTATGTGACAAAGAAGAGGAATGAGGGAAAAAAAAAAAAAAGAAGGAGAGTGACCAAGTTATGATTAAAGGATACAAAGCAATTGAAAATCTAGACAAAGGAAGCCTATCAATTGAAAACACTCCTTGAGTGGGGCAGACTCTATTTAGATCCTAAAATTTGGTAAGCCTAAAGGAAGTTCTCAGCATTCGTATTTGTAAGTAATCAAAGATATGAAAAGATTTTATTTGTCTTTACACCCATATTCCCTTCATTTTTGTAACCAGAGGCTAGTATAGTGCTTGGCTCACAAGACTTTGCTAAATTTGCTAAATAAATCAGATATGGCCTTTCATTAAAAAGAATCTAAAATAATGAATGAATTTAATCAAGTACTGTTTTGTTTTGTTTCCTTTCTTCTTCTTTCTTCAAATATATACCTGGTCATTTTTCACACTTAACTGCATTTTAAGTATAAAATGTGTAAATTAACATTATCATCCTTTTCCATAGAACATGTCAGAATAATATATAGCAACCTAATGTAATAGAAAGTGTACAGAATTAGTGGTTGGCAAACCCAGATTATAGCTTGGATAGCCTTTTTGCAAAAACCTAGGAGAAACATTTCTAAAAGTAAGGTCACATTCCTGAATTTCCACACTTTTGTTCTTAAAATTTCCAAGGATAATGAGGCCTAGGTGAGTAATTATCGTTAGCTAAAATAAAATGAAGAATGCAATTTTTTATTTACAATGAGAAATTACTTGCTCAAGTCCAGAATATTTTAAGTTTGAATGGTCAGTGACTTTTCTACATTTAGACACATTTATTTGGGTAAATTATAATCAGTAGGTTTATTGTTAAGCATGACATAAGAAGAGTAAGATGCATGGAACACACATGGACTTGGTGCTGAGATGAGCTCACCATCCCTCTAACAATCTGGACAGTCTTGTCATTCAAGATGAGACACTAATTCATTTACTAAAATCCTGTGAATCTATTCCCTCACTAAGTTTGACCTTGTTACTGAAATAATAACAGTCCAGTGATGAGGATTCCCCCAAACATAAATATTGTTCATCTTTATGTCTAGTCTGTCCAAGTCCCCTGGGTAAGAATCCCTTAATAACCACTTCTAATTGATGCATGTTTTATGTAGATATCACAATTCATTTAAACAACTGACAGTCAACTTCTAATTGCCAAAGCACTTCTCTATCTCTTGAGATAATTTGCATATGTGTGCTTTGATTTGTTATTTTTTTTTATTCCAGGGATGAACCAAGAGAGGAGATGGTTAGGAAAGGCCCACCCTGTAAGAAAGTTTGTTTTTTTTTTTTAAATAACTGACACAATTTAGAATCATGATAATAATAAAAAGTAGAATAAAATCTTGCTGATTTTATCATTGTTTTTCAATTATTAACAGACAATACACTATATTCTCATTGCCTCACTCTGAAATGGCTGCCTTCATTACCCTGACCTTACCACTCCACTAGCTGATTCTTCTATTATTACTATTATTTTAATTTAACTCTCTTTTCTTTATGAGAACCCTTCATATTTTACCATACTATTGATATATAACTATCAGCCAGGGCTCTGTCACAAAAAGATAAATCACTTTATACATTTGGAGTATAATGGCTTAATACAGAATTAGGGCTTACACAACTCTAGGAAGAAGGGAGGGAGTCAGAGAAGTTACTACTGAAGGTCAGGAAAGCTGACATTAAGGTCAGAGGGTCAACTGTGAAGCTCCCAGCCAGAAGACAAGAATGTGTGTGGAGGAGCCTGAGTGCCGAGAAGAGTCTGGAGAGATGCACCTGACAACGAAGTCAGGGCTGATGGGGTGATCGTGAGAGAATCCATGACTGTCCCGTGAAGCCACTTTGTGTGATCCACACAGCCTGCTGAGAAAAATGGCTCCCCTCTTTTCTGCTTCAACTTTCAGACAAGTTCCTTTTGTTGATAAACTCAAACCCCCTCATAGGAAAAGGGAATCTGGCGAACATAGTTTGCAGCCTTAGATCAGTGTTGTGGGATGGTGCAGAGCAGACAGGAAGGTCTAGGACATTTCATTTAAAATAAATTTTATACAAGCTATCTTCATATTTGTTTTCAGTTGTTCTCTAAAACATTGGGTAAAAAATTCTTAGGGAGCATAGCCAAAGGAAAAGTTCTTGTGCAGTTTTAGACCAAATTCTATGTGTGGGTCTGTTTCTAGCTTCAAGGCCTTTACTGTTGAATTCATAGTTTTTAGGTTATACACTTGTTTAAAATTTCATCTGTAATAATATACTTGATTTTCTGTTCCTCTTCCTCTTCACCTTTATCTCTTATTTCTTATCTAATGCCTCTTATTTCTCTATCAGCCTTAGCTCTGCCTCATTTATCCTTTATCCAACTTAGGTATAAAATATTTGCAACTTGGCATGATCTAGTTTATATGTTTCTCTGTGTTCTTAAAAAGAAATTACGGGTTTAAGGATAATATATAATATCTACACATAACATGTGCGTATAAATGTATGTTATATATTTTCTATTTGTTTCATAAAAATGTAATTATTTCCTATTGTAGTTCTCTACATCTTGCTTTTCTCCCTCAACTCTGCACCCAAGCTAGCTATTATTGATCTATATCATTTATTGTAATGACCTCACTATACCATGGTGTGACTAGACTACAAAATAATTAAGCATGCTCTTATTACAAAATAGTCACTTTACATTGACATTGATTGCCACTACAAACAGTACAAGACATCAACATCCAACTGCATATGTTGCTGTATATTATTGCTTTCATTTCTAGGAATAGAGTCCCATGGATTACATTATTAGAAAGGATGTGCACTTAAAATTATGATGGAAGTCATTGGGTATAAAAATCCATTTCCATGATGTTTTAGAATGCCCCTTTTTTACCCCTACCTATCCTTGCTAAAGTTGTCAACAATATCTTTTCATTTTACCAATCAAATAAGTGTAATGTAAATGTCAAAAAAAAAAGTTACTTCAATGACACTTTTCCTGATTACTAGAAAAGCTAGGCTTTTTCCATGTATTTATTGGTAATTTGAATTTTTTTCTAATAGTTTTCAAAATGTTTGCTTGTTTTCTATTGGGTTATTTGCATTTAATACAGTTGACATTTATTTTGTTGAATTATGTGCCCCCCAAATTCTTATGTTCAAGTCTTAACCCCATTCCTCAGGATGTGACCCTATTTGGCAGTAGAGTTGTTGCAGATGTACTTGGTTAATATGAGATCATATCGAGTACAGTGGATCCCTAATGCAATGACAGTGAGCATGTCATAGGGATATAAAGACATATCAGGGTAATGCACTACAAGCCAATGAGCACCAAAGATTGCCAGCAAACCACCAGAAGCTAAGAGAGTGGTCTGGAACAGATTCTTCCTCACAGCCCTCAGAAGAAATCAATGCGTTGGCACTGATCTCAGACTTCTAAGCTTCAGAACTGTGATAACAAATCTCTCTTGTTTCAGACACCCAGTTTGTGGTACTCTGTTATGATAGCCCTAGCAAACTAATACATCCAGTTAAATGGAAGTTGTATTTTCCTTTAGATGAAGTTGTGCCAGATAAACTTATTAAATAAATTGGTTTCCTCTACTGAACTGAAATGCTACCTTTTTCATGTTAAATTTTAAATTCATTACACATAATTTCTTAAATATACACATATAAGTATATTAAACTCTAAATTCTCATATTTAATGGGATCTATTTATGTCCTCTCTATTCTCTGTCACTGGAATATTCATCTATATTCATTTTTTTTAAGATTTATTTATTTTAGAGAGGCGGGGCGGAGCAAGATGTCGGAGGAGTAGGAGACCTAGATTTCGTCTGGTCTCAGGAATTCAGCTGAATAGGTATCAAACCATTCTGAACACCTACGAACTCAAGAGGAGATCAAAGAGGAGAGTAGCAACAACTCTCTGAACAGAGAAGCGACCACTTACTGGAAGGTAGGACGTGCGGAGAAGTGAATCCGAGGCGATATTCGGGAGGATAGACGGCGGGGGAGGGG
>NW_027397131.1:106261-130592 GCF_003265705.2 Callorhinus ursinus
TGAATCATGGAACAGTACACCAAAACAAATTATGTAATATATGGTGATTAACATAACAATAAAAAAATTTTAAAAAAAAGATTTATTTATTTTAGAGAGAGAGAGAGAACGTGTTTGTGCAAGTGGAGGATGGACAGAGTGAGAAAGAGAATCTCAAGCAGATTCCCCAATGAGTGCAGAGCCCAATATGGGGCTCAATCTCAAGACCCTGAGATCATGACCTGAGCAGAAACCAAAAGTCAGACACTCAACTGACTCAGCCACCCAGGCACCCCATATTCATCTATATTTTAATACTAGTTAGTATGATACTCTCTTTGATAGTAGAGACATTCTCATTTAAGATTGGCGTATCTTTAAATGTTCTTGCTATGACCATGTTTTTAATATAACCACATGCCATTTAAAATGATTTTGAACAAAGAAAAATTTCTCTTGGGATTGTGTTTGGAAGTGCATTAAGTTTATATATTTAGAGAATAACTGAATTTGTTAGGATATAAGTCTTTTGATTCATAAACATGTATTTGTCTATTATTTTATGCCCTTCAATGCAGTAAATTGATAAGTTCCATGGTTTTTAAACTTATTATCTATTTCTAATTTTATTATATTTGCAGAGATATGATTTGTATTATCAAAATTTATATTACTTTTGTTGTAGGATTTCCTTTCCTTCAGTGCCCATGGTTCTTAGTCACACTGCCTTGAAGAATGAAGAGGTAGACCAGAAGAGTGGTGGACAGCAAAGCAAAGTTTATTGACAACAGTACAAAAGCTCCCAAAGAGGGAGGGGACCCGAGAGGGTTGCCACCAGAGTTTCTAAGTTTGGGGATTTTATAGGTCTGTTAGCAAGCTGTTTTAATCTGATTAACCCTTCATGCACCTGTCATCCAATGAGGTTTTTGTCCACGCATTCATCTACCTATCATGTAGTTCACATGACAAAGGGTGGAAGGCTCCTTCCAGGGTGGTATAAAATCTTTTTAAGGGTGGTTTCCTCTTAGGGCAGGAGCCCCTTGTCCCAGTTTACCTTTCTTCCAATTATCCTTCATTACTTTTAACCTTTGGATTTAGATTTTTTGAAGATCTCTTTGTGATCTCAGTGTCTTTATGGTCAATTTACCAAATCTTCTATTCTTCAGCTTTACATTGAAATATAGATAGATGATAAATAGATATGTGTATATATAGATAGATATACATATTATATATACATGCATTTATTTAAAGCTTATATATGATAAATATTCTGCATTGCATACAGTTTTGTGCATTTGATGTATCTTGGACAGAAATAGGTGTCCTATTATCAATATTGTTCTGACCATGTCCCTTCCTGACCCACTATTCTAAATACATACCAGTGGCATTCTTGTGACTTTTTGCCTGAAGCCTTTCTTCCTTTATAAGAGAACTAATACTAAATGAGCAGCCCTCAGGATGATGCCACATGTGAGCTGGAGAAAGTGTCCCAGGTATCCTGCCCTTGTTGTAGCCCAACTCTGAGTTGTGTTCTACAGTTTTCCAGTGTTCTCAATGGGGATACACTCCAGTTGACCACAATAAGCACTGATTACATACCCTTTATTGGCTTCCTTACTTTTCCTGTGCCACGTTTCCAGTGCTCTGTGGATTACTTCCCAAATACTCACCTCCTCAAATTATTGTCAAAGAGCGTGTTTCTTGTTTAACCCAATCCAAGACAGTTTCTCTTTCTTCTTGCCTTGCCTATAGTTTCTACTCTACAAAAGTTGCCTCTATCTTCAATCCTCATTATGAATTTAAGTCTGTTGCAATGTAAATTGTTATTCATTGCTTCCCTAATTGCTTTTTTTATTCAACTCAAATCCTGTTAGCTATCTAGATTCTAGATTGCTTACATTTCCTCTTACTTGCTTCTGTGTAGTATAACAATGTCCACTGTTTGTTTGCTTGTTTGTTTTAATTTTCTGAATCTCTTTGTGTTTAGTGGGTCTATTATATGTCATACTACTAGATTTTGTTTTGTCAGCCAGTGTGAAAATTATTTTCGTTTTGATAAATTAAGCCAAAGCTTTTGGCATGATAGATAAGTTTAGCCTCAGTCACATCAAATAGTTTTATGTTCTATCTTTTTGCAATATCATCTGTTTAAATTTGTCTTTCTCATTTTTGGTTTATCTTCTTGTAGTTAGGAAGATTTTTTTTCCCTTTCTCCTTCTCTTACCTTTAATAATTTTACTAAATCTTCAGGCATGTCACATACCATACTGTCTCGAATGTACATATATATATGCCTGTTAGTGCTGGTTCTAGTGAAATGTATATTCAGTGCTAAACACCAGTACTTATGCCAATGACTCTTCAGTAACTTTGGTTATCTAAAAACCATTCTCTGGTAGATTCCATAGGAATAATATTCCCTGGGTTCTTACATGTTTATGATAATTAGCCTGTGTCTTTAATATTGAAAGTTGTTTTGTCTGAATATAAAATACTTAGCCCACATTATCTTTCTTTGATTATCCTACATATATTAGTCCTTTGTTTTCCAGCATAAAACATCACTATCAAAAAGCCTGACATCAATATTTTAGTCTGAAATCAGTATTTCTCTCCTGAAAGCAACTTGATCTTTTTTGCTACATGCCCAAATGATTTTTTTCTTCCATTTTCTTTAAGTCCAAAAGTTTTATTAAAATAATTCTCAATGTTGGTCATCTGGGAAAATTTTCGCAGGAAGATGTATGTTTACATCTTAATTTATTTCAGGAATTTTTCTAGCAGTAATATAGAGGTCCAAATCCTCATTTATTCCTAAAAAATAACCAGGAAAAATAAATAATTAAGTATTCAAGACCATAACAGTGAAAGAGAAGGCAGACTGGTTCCTTGTCCAAGTAACTTGTTAGGCACACAAGCTCAACTCTCTTTTATTTCTCTATAAGCTTTTTTCTTCCTGTTTTTATTTTTGTCTGCCACTCAAGCACTTCCTAAACTTCACCCCAACTGTCACGAAATCAAGTCAAATCTCATAAAACCACATCTCTTTCCTCACTTACTAGTATTTCTTTCATTTGCATTTTATTTTATTGCATTTAGGTTGGTTTACTACAGGGTCATTACCACGATGTCCATTAAGTGATGCTTGTGAAATCTGGACTCTACTGCACTCAATCAAACTAGATCAGTGCATGGTTCAGCCAACTATTGTGGTTGTCAGAACCTAAACACTTTGTACCTTTCTTCTCCTATGTCATCTGCATCTTTATGTATTTTAAAAACTATTCTCATACTAATGTAATGCTTCTATTTTTACTATTGTAATACACAGCTTTCTAAACACACATACCATATAAACTGATAAAAATCTCTAAACAAAACACATCATGTATTTATAAACCCTATTCCTTTTTTCTCATAATACAATACACAAAATAGTAATATATGATGTTATAGTTGAGGAAGTCATTCCATTTCTCTGGGCCTCAGTTTCCTCCAATAAAAATGAGGGGTCTGTATTGTACTCTCAAAGGGGTTTTGAGGCTCTCCTCCTCCCCTCGACAATACAGTGGGAGATATAAGAAATGAAACCCCAGGAATTCCAAGGCTTGCTTTCCTTAATCAAAGAACTCTTGACTTCTTTCTTTTTTATACTGGAATTCTGCAGAAGATTTACTTTAAATCAAATTTCTGAGATTAAAAAAAGTGTGAAAATCACAGGACTGAATAAAAATGATTTCTAGACCTTAAAAATAAAGAAGATAAAGAGAAGGAAAGGAGGAAGGAGAAAATTCTCATGCTTCCCTGATTTTATAAATTAATTCCTAATGATAATAAATATTTTCTTCAGGAGATACATGATGTCATTAATCACCAATGATAATAATTATTTTCCTAAGAGTTATATATGACATCACTGATCTGGATAGAGGTTGATAGTGAAAAGTTTATTCAGTATAACTCCCACCAAATAAGAGAAAAAATGTAAAGGACTGATAGCTGTTTTGCACCAGTACGGTCATATTCTTTTCATGTTGAATCTCTTCTGATTGGTTAAGTACCCATGATTTCTTAAATATTTTGCTTTATTATCCTTGAAACTCAGACATGGCTAGCAGAGAGGGTCAGCACTGTAGACTATCATATTGTGGTGAGGAATAAACCTGAGCTTGTCTTCATTTACATTTGAACATTCTGATAGTACCTGCCTCTACTTGGAGAATTATATACCTAAATTTCAATAGGAAGCCTTCAGTCATGATATTAACTCATTCCACTGCATAAAGATTAAAAATATAGAAAGGATGGGGCACCTGGCTGCCTCAGTTGGTAGAACATATGACTCTTGATCTCAGGGTTGTGAGTTCCAGCCCCACGTTGGTTATAGAGATTACTTAAAAATAAAATCTTAAAAAAAAAAAGGAAAGGATGAATATAAAATCTTTAAGAGCATACCACCTCTGTTTTAATTTTTATTATCATAAATAAGATGTCACATAATGAAGGAAAATCTATATATTATCTATATAATAGTTATAAATCTATAGATTTTACATATATTTATCTATAAATCTGTTATAATTAGGCATACTTTTTACCTGAAAACTATAACCCATTGAGCCATTGCTTGTTTGGAGGAACAAACCTCAATAGTCTCTAATTGCAAGTTAGAGGATTAGACAAGAAAATTAAGATTCGTTTATTTCTATTTGCCTGCTTGATTTTGTTTCACATGAATTGCTATTTCCCCCTTAAAAAGCACAAACAGGAGTGCAAATAGATAACTCCTTCTGCTGCTGTCTTTCTCAGTAGGTACTGCACTTGTCCCATGAATGAATTTCAAAAAATAACTCGAGACCTGAATCCTTAACTCAGCCTTTCAAGCATTTCAGTACAGTTATAGAGTCCACATTTTCAGAGTTGAGCTTTGGTGGCCATTTTGAGATTAGTTTGACCAAGAAGACATTTTCCTATGGGAATGGGAATCTAGAATAACTGTGGCTCTGATTTTGAGTAAGAATGACCAAATATGTCATACATAATACTCAATGATAAAAAATGAATAAAAAAGTGAATTGATTTGCTTTCCAAAGTTGTCAAAATGTTCCTAACATCAAAATAATGAATCAACACAGCAGAGTCATAAGCCATTAGTACCCTACACAAATCATTCTACAGACTGCCCCTGTACTCACTGAAGGCATGAGCATCCTTATTCTATTACTGATCTGTTCTCTTTATCTGAGGAATGTTCTACCTCTGTCTTTTTCTGTACCTATTTTATATGCTGCCCATCTTTCAAATTCAAGTTCAGGTTTCATCTTTGTCTTCGAAACTTCCCCATTCCTCAATCACTCCAAGCCACAGAGATCTCTTTTTTCTATTTACATAATACATATAATCTGCTCCAAATAATTTATACTTAAATATAAAATTTATTTGGCTCTCTTTGGGGCACCTGGGTGGCTCAGTTGCTTAAGCGTCTGCCTTCCACTCAGGTCATGATCCTAGAGTCTGTCTGCCTTCCACTCAGGTCATGATCATGCTCTGCGGGGAGACTGCTTCTCCCTCTGCACCTCCCCACTCATGATCTCTCTCTCTCAAATAAATAAATAGAATCTTTTTTAAAAATTTGAAAAAATAAAATAAAATTTATTTGGCTCCCTAGGCATTTTAGTCCCTTCCTCCAGCTAAATACTAGCTTTTTTAGATAATAGAAACTAGACATTCCTCTCTGTTATAAAACTACAAGATAGGTGTTCAAAGAATAGAGTTTGTCAAATGGAAGAAAATAGGTCAGGACTGAAATTCAAACATTTATCTACCATAAAAGCATACAGATTATTAAAATATGTAAAGATTTCCATTTCAGTTGATAAATAACCACTGCCCCATCTCCCACCCCAACCCTCTACCCCCCAAGTTCTCTCTTACTACTAGAAGTCTCCTTTCAATCCATAAACTAAAGATATGATATGAAACACAGACAGAGGCTTCCAGCTGTCTGTCCCAGCCTCATGGCCACTGTCTGTTCTGATGGTTTGTGCCCATGCTATAGTGATGAATTTTACCACTGATTAATGTGTTATGTAATTTGAATCCAGGAGATAGTTGTAATTCTGTAAAGACCATTTCAGAATTTTCATTCTGAAAGTAAAAGAGTCCATATAATGCTTTCCAGATAAGAAAAATTTGTGCTTCTACTAATTAGCTCATACCATTCTCTAGCTTTTAACATATATTCCCTTCTAATAATAAGCATAGCAATTTTGCTTATTATATATAGATGATAATACTGTCACTTTTAACAGCAAATGATGCTTCTTTTTCTGCCTTCCAGAAATTAATGACAATTAAATGAGTACATACAAAGCAAAATTATATTACATAAATTATTAACTTACTATTAATCTAGTATTGTGCTTGCATATTTGGTTCAGATATCTCTAAAATAAGATATCATTGTATTAATTTATCTTAGTACAATTAATCTGCCACTATGTTTTCCAATAACAACAGTTGAAAGTAGACCAATACCAATATGAAAATACTTTCTTTTATAGGTAATCGATCTAGAAACATGCAATCAGAAGTAACTGAAAGAATTTTTTTTTTTTTTACTAATAGACTTGTTATGAATGAGGGGCAATAATAGTACTACAACCCAAATACCCTAAAATCTGTTATTGATCAGAATTCCCTCTTAAAATATCACTGTGTTTTATATTTGGGCAATTTCCTTGTGAGGATGGTATGAGGGTTATATGTTTTAAGGAAAACTTCCTAGAAAGCAAATAATTAAGCTAGATTCTTCAGGAGAGACAGCATGTTAACAAATGAAATAAAAAGAAGAATGTAGTCCATGTGATAGATCAATATGAGTGAAGGCAGAAACCAGGATTAAGTGTTATATGTCTTTTGTCCTAATTAGAAAGAGTGTCCAAGAAGGAGAAACGAAGATAAATAATTTTTGGTCTTAATTCTCAATCCCTAAGATCCATTCATATTGCTTCTCTGGAATAAAGATTCTACTCCTAACACTTGGCCTCTACTACCATAGTAACATACACCGTAAAAACTTAGTTGTAGCTTCTCAATGGACTCACAAAGACGATTGCTGTTCATTCAACACACAGCATCCTCAGAATAGGGATGAGAGATATTATGATTATTTCAATGGAGACTTCTGCTCTTTTGCTAATTACTCACCTCTTTTCTGATCTCTAGCTAAAATAGGTTTAAATCCTTTGTTTGATGTCCTGATGTAATATGTGATTCTACGTTCTCCAGTCTTAAGGGTTCATTCTTCCTATTTAATAACCCCTATCTTAGTATGAGCTTAGATTCTGAATTACTGAGGAAAATCTCATATAATTGTGCTCTCCTTTTTTAGATTTTCCGAGAATTCCTACAAAATATTTCCATGCTCCATAAACTGATTATACTTTTCACTTATTACCTTTGCAAGCCATTTTCCCTCAAATGGACCTTCCATTTCCTTTAAGGTCCTCTCTTGCTGACAGCAACCATGACTGTGGCCATTCTCCTTTCTCCTTCCATCCAGAATGGACACTGATACACCCTTTAATTCATTAAAGCACAGCCAAAAAAATGTTCAGAATGTTAACCTTACTATTCTGAAGGTTTGGAGATGAGATTATAAAGCTAAGAAGGAAAATACAAAAGTTTATTTCTGATAGATATTCTCCCAAAATAGGGGATGCTTAATCCCCTCCTTGTATGAGAACACTGTTTCTCCTATGAATAGATGAAGTCTATGTCCCCTTCCTTTGAATATGAACTGCACATACAATGTGCTTTGACCAATAGGATAGGGTGGAAGTGACAGTATATCAGTTCTGGGCCTAGCCTTTAAGAGACCTTTAGCTTCTACTTTCTTGGAACTCAGCTACTATGTTGTCATAAAATGCAGTCTATCCTGTTACAAAGTGAGATCACTTAGAGAGGTCCTGCAGGATGAATAACCATAGCAAAAGAGAAGCTATATGAAGGAAAGCTGAGGAACCCCAGCAGCAGGCAGCACCAAGGCCTGAGTGTGAATAAGATCTTCCTGAACATCCAGCCCCACACTTCTCCCAAATGAGTGCAGCTTATCCCAGGGATGCCTCCTGGAGCAGAAGAACTGATGAGGGAGCTGAAGGCTAGCTGAGGACCAAGCACAAGCTGACAGCACCCCCCACACACACCCTCCCCAGGAGGGATATGTGTGACATTCCTCAGGCACTCCTGGCTGCCCTAAAACTGAGGGAAGGAAAAAACAATTGGTTAATAGGGATCACAGTCCTGCAAGACAGGAGTCTCCATCAGTTTACCAATGTCCTAGTGATTTACAAGGAAAAAGTATTCTTATCAATAGCCTAACTTTCAGAGAACCGTAACTCAATTTCCTGGAGCCCTAACATCACCCTCCCCTCTGCTGAGTGGTGTGGGAAACAAAAGTAGAAGCGAATGTAAATAAAATAAAATGTCCTTATAACCTGCAGCCCCCTGGCAAGTACTTGAGTCAGGCAGAGTATAACATTCCTCCAGGAAACTCCCAACTGTCTTAATGTTAATGCTTACTAAAGGGAAAAACAACCTTAGCTTGACAATAGCTAAGCCTCCAGTATCCTTAGGGTCTTCTTTAGCATATGAAAGTCCTTTTGGAAACCTTTTTCCTTACCTCCCCCAACTGCCAAGTATATAATCAGCCACTCCTCACAACCCGGTGCCGCAGCTCTTTCTGCCCACGGGTTCTGTCCCCATGCTTTAATAAAGCCACCTTTTTTGCACCAAAGGCTACTCAGATTTCTTTCTTGGCTGTCAGCTCCAGCCCTCACCAATATTCTAAAACTACATCAGAACCACCCCAGTGGCTCTCCTGGGCCTCTAGCTTAGTGACTGTAGATCTTGGTACTTCTCAGACTCCATAACTATATGAGACATTCCTTATTATATATAAGTACATATATCATAATTATACATTATGTAAAATAAATATAATTATAATAATTTATATATAAACATATGTGTGTAAATATGAATATGTATGTGTGTGTGTGTATGTTTAGCTCTTAATGGTCTGTTTCTCTGGAGAACCCTAACACAACCTGCCTTTTTTAATTTCCTAGCAAATATACTACATAGTAAGTCAGAATTTATCTTCATCAGCAATAAATGTTGTTTATTCCTATCTCCAGAGAAAGCCTTCTACTAAGGCTTTTTACTACCTTCAGAGTATAAAAGGGGCCAAAAGATTAATACAATTGGTACATTAAGATGCTATTTTCTTCCCCTTTACCTAATATTCCCCCCATAAAAAAAGATGTAAAATTGTTTTAAAAGTGTCCTCTTTAACATTTATCATTACTATGGCACTAATTAAAATTTGTGCCTTATTTTCTAAAATGTAGGTATGTCATCTTGTTTCCAGGAGACTGAAGATTGGAATTTTCACTGTTCAATTTTTGTAAGTTATTAAGGAGTCCACTGAAAAACATAGCTCGCCCCATGAGAAAAGAGAACCTAAATGTGAAAGTTGGTGCAAGATAAAACCAGCCTGTGTCAAAAGAGAGGGAAGATGGTGAACACTCAGAGCATCTGTCATTTTAGTCTATCCTCTGATCCAAACTGTGTGGATTCATGCCTCATCCTTAGGCAAGGGACCAATGATAAAAGAACGTGTCCAAACTCGAGGCACCTGGATGGCATAACTCGTTGTGTGTTGGACTCTGTTTTGGCTCAGGTGGTGATCTCAGGGTCATGAGATAGAGCTCCACATCAGGCTTCACACTGAGTGCAGAGTCTCCTTGAGTTTCTCTCTCCCCCTCCCTTCTCTGTCTCTCTCTCTCAAATAAATAAACAAATCTTAAGAAAAAAAGAGAGAGAGAACCTCTCTAAATTAAATCAATTGGGAATCTGAAAAGCCAAGGTGATGGTTGTTATCAAGTGCCAGTGTAGCACTTGATACTTGATAAATGTCTCATTTAGCAATGAGACAAAAATCTCTCAATCTGGGGCAGTGTTGTTGCTTTCAATAGTAAAGGGCACCATATGGCACCATGGGCTTGTATTTTAGCCTGCCCTGAAGAAGGCATTAGCAACCACAAGCCAGAAATCAGTAATCTCTAGTAGCCAGCATAAGTAGATACCCAGTTCAAGAGAATGGGAAAATTGTGAGTACCATATTGATTCCCAGAAGACTAGTTTGCAAGTCATATTGGAAATATGCTTTTGACCTCTGTTTTAGGGACTTCCAAGTCAGAAGTAGAGATGTACTGCTTTGTGACTTGTAATAATACCCTTTGTGTCCCCAGGTTAAGGTGGCCTGATTACATCCACAGCAATGTCTTGGTCTACCCTCTGCATATTCCTTTAATGCTGTTTATATATTCAATGCCACCTGACTTATATAGCAAACTGTTATTTTCAGGAATGAGATAGAATAATAGGAGTCCTTTTAAATGTATATCTCCTGAATGTAAACTTGTTCCTAAATCATATCTGGTGGTTTAAATTAAGTCCCTCTTTACTCTTTAAAAGTAAACTTTCTATGAAAAATTCAGGCACTGGCCTGAGTATGGGAATTTTTGAAACATAAATTAATTTTGAATAATGCAAAATCACACTATACTATTCAAGATGAAGCTTTTCCATTTAAATTTCATGAAAGATTAAGGCAGCTGAAAAAGGAATGTGGATGGACTCAAAGTAACAGTTTGCATTTAGATGCTAGAAAACAGTAAGAGAAATGGTCTCATGTTTTAATTTGCATATATATATGTGGGTAAAGACAGGAGTAAAGATCAAGGATCTGAACTCTGAAATGGCATTTCAATAAAACAATCTAGTGACAAAGATTTTTTTTCACAGATCGGCCAATTTCCTTCTTCTAGTACTTCTAGGTAAAATATGACAAACCTTACTTTCCCACCTCCTGCAATTTTAGGGGGAGAAAATATGTTTTGGAAAATACCTATATGCAATCAACTAGATGTTAGCTAAAAAATGAAATAATCTCTTTTCCTTATCAAATTCAGTTATGCCCCAATTTTAAAAGTAGGATACAGTGGTATGCACATTTCTCTTAAATTTAAATCCAACATCAAACCTTTAAAAAATATTATAGTATGATAACTTTAAAAACATAAACTTACAGGCTGAACATTAACTTAAAATGTCTTATTTTTTTAATTACACATGCTACCTCATGTATTAACATTGAATACATTTTGATATGTAAAAGAGTCAGATACAAAAGGCCATGTAGTGTATGATATATTGACATGAAATGTCCAGAACAGACAAATTGATACAGATAGAAAGTAATTTAATGATTGTCATAGCCATAGGCTGAGCGTGGTAACAAGATAGAAAGTGACTACTAATGTGTGTGAGGTTTCTTTTTGGGGTGATAAAAATATTCTGAGATTAGATAGCAATGATGTTTGCATAACTCTGTAAATATACTAAAAATCACTGTACACCTTAATACAGTGAATGTGATTGCATGTAAATTTTACCTTGACAAAACTGTTATTAAAATAATAATAAGTAAAGAATAAACAAAACTATATAGGCCAAAGAATAATAATACAACAAAATACATGCAGAGAAAATTACATACATATTTCCTTTTATAACAAGAAGTTTTTATGTACCATATTGTATTTCCTTGATAGTGAGATTGAACATCATTTCATATGTTTATTTTATATTTAATATTTCTCTTGTTTGAATTGCTTGCTTATAATTTTTTTGATTATAGTTAACACATTTAGTTTCAGGTGTATGCCATATTGACTTGACAAAATTATCCATTATGCCGTGTTCACTCCAAGTGTAGCTACCATCTGTCCCCATACACTGCTATTACAGTATCATTGACTATTCCTTGTGCTGTGCCTTGTATTCCTGTGACTTATTCTAAAATGTTGTATTTTAAAATCCAAAAAATAATATAGTCAGCTGATACTAATAATAGTTAGCTGAGACACAGTTAATAATTCTTTATTTTAAATATTTAAATATTAAATAAAGAATTGTAGAATCTTAGAGCTCTAAAGTTATTTCTCAATAATTTCCAACAGTCTGTGTCTGAAGACCTGAGAACCAGAATCACCAATATCCAAAGCCAGGAGAAGATGGATGTCCCAGCTTAACTGAGGGGGTGAATTCACACGTCCTTTGTCTCTCTCTCTATTCTCTCTCTCTCTCTTTTTTTTTCTTTTTCTATTCAGGCCCTAAAATGGATTGGATGATGCTATCCCCATTGGAGAGAGCCATCCTATTTACTCAGTCTACCAATTCAAATGCTAACATATGTTAAGAAAAAAGAAAAAGAAGAAGATAGCAGGAGGGGAAGAATGAAGGGGAGTAAGTCAGAGGGGGAGAGGAACCATGAGAGATGATGGACTCTGAAAAACAAACTGAGGGTTCTAGAGGGGAGGGGGTGGGGGGATGGGTTAGCCTGGTGATGGGTATTAAAGAGGGCACGTTCTGCGTGGAGCACTGGGTGTTATGCACAAACAATGAATCATGGAACACTACATCAAAAACTAATGATGTAATGTACGGTGATTAACATAACAATAAAAAATTTTTAAAAATTAAAAAAAAATCTGCTCTGTGAAATTTTTAGAAAGACAAGTTCTGCAAATAAATTCTGTTTATTTATAAATGTTTCTTTGTAATCACATTGGTTGAACTGTATTTTCCAATAATAGACCTAATTACAACCAATATTCACTGTGGGAAATATCATCTTCTCTTTGAAAGCCTATGGTACTTGTCAATGTCATTCATATCAAAACAGCAATTCATTAGATAGACAGATAGATGATAGACTGAGTAAGGTTCTTTGATTCTTGAATATTTTTTACTTTCTGACTAGCAGAGATACAGAAGGGAAAGATAGGACTTCTTATTAGTATGGGCAGGTTAGATCTTTTAGAAAGAAAACTTTGAAAATGTGATTATGTTTACCTCAGTTTAATAAAATGGGTCATCCTGGTTATATACATTCATAATAGATTTGAGAATAGAGCATATGATCTTGAAAGGAAGAGAAGAAATTGGAAAGTGTGTATATTACATCAATGTTGGAAAGCTAATTATAAAGAACTTCCCTTTAGAAACTTTGCTGAGACTCTCTATGGTAATTGATCCAACTTTTCTTTGTTAATTTATTCTATTTTAGAAATAGATCATCCTTTCTTTGAGACTTTTTTCTGATTCATTGAAAAGGAACATAACCAGGAAATTGGGTTCTTCCACTAAAGACACTTATCAAACAGACCGTTTCAAATTGCTTTGGCTTAGAGACAGATAGTTTCAGTGAAAGTGCTATTTATTTTAAGAAGAAAAATGTATTTAAAAATCCTGATCAGAATTAAAGAACCTAGAAAATGTGTACATAATCCAAAGTTGGCACCACAGTTTTATCTTAATACTTTTTATTTTTATTTTTTTAGATTTTATTTATTTATTTGAGAGAGAGAGTGAGAAAGAGAGAGAGCACATGAGAGGGGGGAGGGTCAGAGGGAGAAGCGGACTCCCCGCAGAGCAGGGAGCCCGACCCAGGACCATGACCTGAGCCAAAGGCAGTCGCCCAACCAACTGAGCCACCTGGGTGCCTTATCTTAATACTTTTTAAAACATTATTACAAGTATGCATACATACATACAGTATTCAGAAATATTTTGTCCCACCATTTATCATCAAATAACTTTCAGAATGAGCAAGGGGCTTTCTTCTATGTATACATATACAGCATTTATTCTGTTCCCTCTGAAGATAAGTTCCAGATAGAAACTTGTATAATTATGGTTCTAAATTCATTTCAATAACTGCCATCTCAAATCAAAGATTTGATAATTTGTAACTTATCAAATTTGATAAATTGTAACTTTTTTCATGGAACAAGTGGCTTAGTGTTGAGTATAAATTTGAATAGAATGAACTTTCACTTTTACCAAAATGAATTCAACTGTATATAAGAGTGCCTATAGTTCTATCTTTGTATTTCTATTTATTTTACTTCACTTTAAAAATTTGACAGTTGGTTAAGCATCAGCCTTCAGCTCAGGTCATGATCACAGCGTCCTGAGATAGAGCCCCGCATCGGGCTCTGTGCTCAGCAGGGAGCCGGCTTCTCCCTCTCCCACTGCCTGCCTGTCTGCTCTCTCTCTCCCTCTGTCAAATAAATAAATAAAGTCTTAAAAAAATTTTTTTGAGCCACCTTTTATAGTTATTCTCTGTGGGAGTGTTGGTATGAGCTACTTATCTGTCAAGATAAGAACAGGAGTCCTTCAGGTTAATTTCTTTAAATATTCTCCCCCATTTCTCTGCTCTTGTATCAACAGGCTGATTTATGTTTTGAGTTGATTTTCTAATTTTATTAACATTTCTCTCAGTCTTTTAAAACTTATTCTACTTACCAAAAGAATTCCACAATTTTATTCCTCAAAGATTTTATCCATTTTCTCTCCCATCTTCCCTCCCTTTCTCTCTCTCCACATATAAAATAGACATGCACTTTTATGCATAATTTTCTAATTTTTAAAGTATTAATATTTTATATGTATTCCCTTTACATAGACTTCTTTTTTATTTCTTAGAGGCAATATGTTCTCTCCACTTTATGAGGACAATAATTTTCAGTTTTCTTTGTTAACGTAATCATCTCAATGAGGTATAATTTATAAACAATGAAATGTATGCATTTTGAGTTTACATTTTAAGCTTAATGAATTTTGATGAAATATACTCATATAATCACCATCTCAATCATGTAGATGTAGAACATTGCCATCACCCCAGAATGTTCCTTCATACTGCTTGCAGTCATATCTCTATGCCTCCATGCTCAAACACAAACCTGGTCCTTTCATTGTATGAATATAAATATAAATGAACATAAATATAATATAAATTTCTTTATGCATTTATGGATGGATAGCATTCAAATTGTTTCCAGCTTGGAACTATTATGAATGAAGTAAGTATAATCATTCTTGCACACATCATTTTATAGACATTTCTGTTTATTTCTTGCATAAATATGAAGGAGTTGAATTGCCAGGTCATAGGGTAGGTAAGTGTATGTTTAGCTCTATGAGAAATTGGAAGACTTTTCCAACAGAGTTTTATCATTTCATATTCACACCTGCAATGCATGAAAATTCCAATTTCATCACATTCTTCCCAACATTTGGTATCATCTATATTTTTATTTTTTAACTCTGTATTTCAAAAAGGTATAAAGTAGTATCATATCATGAATTTTCTTAATGATCAAAAATGCTGGTATCTTTCCATGCTTCTTAGTCATAATTTCTTTTGTGAAGTGAATATTCACGTCTTTTCCCATTTGTTAAAAAAAAAAATATTTGGTTGTTTAATTGCTTAACATATTCTGGATACAAGTCCTTTTACAGATACATATTTAGAAAATATTTTCTGACTTTGTATTTTGCTTATTTATTTACCTGAGTCCCTTAAAGAGCATAATTAAATCTTATTTATCAATTTGTACATTTACTGCTTTTTATGGTCTGTCAAGGAATCTTTACTTAACTCAAAATCATAAAGATTTCTTCCCATGCGTTTTTCTAGAAGTTTTAATTTTAAGTTTTAGTTTTAACATATATTTAGGTCCATGTTTCTTTAATTTCTGGGTCAGGTAGGGATGGCAGTTTATTTTTTTCTCCATATTTATATTATGTTCCAACCCTTTTTGTTGAAAATACTACTCTTTCCCCACTGAATTATCTTGATGCATTTTTCAAAAATAAATTGACCATATATGTGGAAAATTTCTGGACTCTTCATTCTGTTCCATTAATCCATATGTTGATCTTGCTCTCAGTACCACACTGTCATGAGTTATGCAGCTGTAGTTATAGGAGGTCTTGAAGTAAAGTTGTACAAGCCCTCCAAATTTTTCCCCCCACCTGCCCCAAATTATTTAAGTTCTTCGAGAATCTTTGCATTTCCAAATAAATTTTAGAATCTTGGAAGTTTCTATAAACAACAACAAAAATATCTGTTTGGGGTTTTGATTGGAATTGTATTCAATCCATAGATCAATATGGACATATTCACAATATTATTAACAACTTCTAACACATGACCATATATCTTCCAATACATGACAATATGATTCTTCCAATACATGGTATGTCTCAACACTTGTGTTTGTATAATCACTGAATTGAAAATGTTTACTAATTTTCTTGCCTTATGAATTTTATTAGAAGTGGAGTTATATAATTTCCAAATATTGGGAAATTTCCCAGGTTTTGATTTCTAATTTAATCCCCTTCTTGTCAGAAATCTATTCTGCTATATTTAAACCATTTTAAATTTATTAAGACATTTTATGGCCCAATATACAATATACAGTCTATCCTGATAAACATTTCATGTGCACTCGAAAAAAATACATAGTCGATAGTTATTGTATGTTGTGGTCTATAAATATCAGTTGAGATTGGCTGATAGCTTTGATAAGATCCTTCCTGATTTTTTGCTTTCTTGATTTATCAAATACCAAAAGAAGTATCTTAAAATCATGAACTGTGATAATCACTTTGTTTATATTTTGCTTCTTTTTGTGGGGGGTTAGTTTTTATTTCATATATGTTAAGCTATATGTTTTCTGAACTTATATGTAGGAGTGTTAGGTATCCTTGATCACTTGCTTTTTTTTTTAATTTGATTTTTTTTTTTAGCTCCTGACATAGTTGCAACTTTTGAATGAAACCATAACTCTTTTAAAAGTACAAGCGAGACATGTCCCATTAATCATACAGGTTTCCCTCTAGATCGTTTAGATGTTAATTTAAGTTTAATTTTACTTAAGTTTAAGCTTACTTAAAATAAATAGAATGAGTCCATAAAGTAAGATCCTGTACAACAATAGCTAAGCAAATGTGACCTTAATTCACTGTGGCAAAACCACAACCTTATATTAATAGAGATATTGCTATAGTTCTTATTCTATTTTTATAGCAGCAAGGAATTTTCAAAAAAGTACTATACGTATCCAGTTGAACCTGGGAAAGACGGCGTTTTTTACAATTTTATTTAGATCTAGCCAATATTTCTCCTTACATTTTGACCTATTCTCAAGGAGATGATGACTTGTTTCTTTAGCATGTGCAATGTCCTTCTTTATCTCTGATAGCATTCCTTGTCTTGAAGCCTACCTTGCCTGATATTAATATAGAAATATGTCCCTTTTTAAGCTTAGTGTTTGTGTGGTATATATCTTTTGTATTCCTATTACTTCCAACCTTATATCTAAAGCACATCTTGGGGCACCTGGGTGGCTCAGTAGGTTAAGTGGCCGACTCTTTATCTCAGCTCAGGTCTTGATCTCAGGGTCATGAGTTCAAGCCCCACATTTGGCTAAGCACTGGGTATGGTGCCTACTTAAAAAAAAATAATAAAATAAAATAAAAAATATCTCTAATAGATATCATATAGTTGTGTTTTGTCTTTTAATCCTAACAATCTGCCTTAAAATTAGAATGTGTAGTCCACAAATATTTAATGTAATTATTGACATGATAGGGCTTACAGGTCACTAAAGACTACTGATTTTCTTTCAATCTTTAATTCTCCATTTTTTTTCAACTGGATTACCTGATTAGATCCTTATATAAATCCAATTACCTGATTGAATAATTTCTGTTGATATATCATCAAGTTTACTCTTCACTTTCAAAAATCTCTAATCCAATCTGCTATTAAGCCTACTGTGAACTTTTACTTAGGTTGCTAACTACTTTTACCTAGTATTTTCACTTTGTTGTTTTTGAACATTTCTCTGTTATGGTTTTCTGTGTGGTTACTTATTAAGATCATATTTTTCTTTAGTTACTGCATGTGTTTATAATACTGTTTTTTCAACTTGTCTGCTAAATCTAATATCTGGACCATCTTGGGGGCTGTTTCTATTTACTACATTTTTTCTTGGCTATGAATCATAATTTCTTATTTATTTAAAGATCTCATTTTTTAAATTATATACTGGATATTAAAATTCTCACATTATATAGACACTGCATTCTGGTTTTTTTCTCTACAAAGTGTTCATAGTTTTCATATGCAACTGGTGACTGTGTAGTCATATGCAATTGACTATGTGTAGGCTTGGTTTTATGTTCTGTCAGGGTAGATTTGTGGAAAGCACTAGGTGTTTACCAAGCTTCTCTAACGTGTTGGGGCTCAAACTCCAATTTCTTACTGCCCCACATATCTTGCTGTGGCTATGTTTTAGAATTTAGGGAGGGTCTGAAGTAGGTTTTATGCTAGGGCATGGGCCTTATTCCTAAAATATGGTCTTTCTTGTGTCTCAATTAAATGCTCAGGTGTTACAAAGGTCTTTCTACTCTCCTTGTGCTGGAACTCAATATCTGCACCATTGATTGACTTATATTTATTTTGTTCTGTTCCCAAACTGGGAGTAGCTGGTAACTTCACATGACCTTGCCTGGAAAAAACCACAATTCTACTCTCAGCCAAGGACTCTGTAGGGACCTTCACACAGATTTGTGCCCCCTCTACTCCCCCAGCATCCCCACTGCTCAGCCACTTCCTCTCTAGTGACTCTAGCTGTTGTAGCAGTCAAGATTCCAATCTCTGCCTTCTCAGCTCAGAATGCTTTATTTGATTCTACTTTTCCACACCGTAAGAAGGAAATTGCCCACAAAGAGGGAGCTGGGATAAAGGTAGGGCTTACTAGCCAGTGCCCTTCATTCAGAAATTGCAGTTTTAAGTGCCTGCTATCCTGTGCTTGAAAATAATTGTCCCAGATGTGAAGTTATTAAATAATCCACAGGCTGGAGAAAAGATATGTGTAGGGTTTAGGTTGAACAATAGTGGTACTTAATGTGGTTCTAAAATGGTCTCTGTTTTCATGTTTTCCATATAAACAAATATCTTACAATGAATTAGTATAAGGAATTTTTGAAGCTCCTTTCATCAGCTGGAAAAAAAAAAAAAAAGCTCTGTTGCAAATGCTCAACTCTTCCGTGTTCATGTGAAAGCATCCATAGATAATACCTGCATAAATGGGTGTGTTTGTGCCCCAATACAGCTTTGTTTATAGAAGCAGGCAGCAATGTAGAATTGGCCTCCAAGTCATAGTATGCCAACATTTGCTCCAGATTGTTTTTGATTCTTTCAAAATTACAGCTAAATGTTTAACAATGTTGTCAATGATTTTGTGCATCCTTCTTGCCTATTGGTTTTTATGGTCCTCTGGTACATAAAAGTTAGATAACTCAAGATCTGCACAAATGATATGCTGATTTGGATTATGAAAAGTATGAGATGATTGATCGGTGTTGAACTTTATTTTGGTGGTTTGTCTTTTGAGTAAATTCCTCCATCTTCCCCCTTTAGTCCCTCACATGCTACAGATGTGGGTGCTCCTAATTATATTAGTAAGGAGGCTTAGAAAGCCTCCTTAATGTAAATTTGGAACTTACAAATTCTTTCCATTTAAGACTTTTTCACTGAATCAGGCTTGAATCCCTTCTTTCTCTCAACTTCTTTTGGCATTCTGAACATTGTTTATCAATAAAATTCCATAGGATTTTGCAAAAAAACAAATAAATAAGCAATGGCTCCTGATTTTTTTTACACCTGCACTTATAAAGGTTATAATTACAGAAGAGATTAATCCTGGTAGGAATGACCAGCAAGGTTCAAAATAGCTAGAGAAATTTGATAAGACATTTTATGATCTGTTAGTGGAAGAAAGTAGGAAATTAAAAGGATGTGGTTCATTCCAAGATACATCTGCTTCTTAAACTCAGATGAGCACCAAGCCTGAAAAAAATTCTCACTTCTTAAGAAAGTAAATGACACAAATTCTTTCTTAAGAATAATTATTACTGTCATTTTCACTTATATGCTACCAGAGTTGTGTGTTTTTAATTTCATAATAAAACAAGTGAAATAGAGGGTTAAGAGCCACAGAGTGATGGTAAAGTTTTGCAGGTGTGCTTAATCAGGTATTAATTAGATAGTGGGTGAGACACATAAATAGGAAGTGCTGAGAGTTATCGCAGAGTTTTTGAAGAAATGGTGAAAGACCAGAACTATGTAATCATAAAGACTAAGTGGTACTCTAATTCTTCATTTTAATGCTTAATGTCACTCTAATGCTTAGTGTTATGATGAAATGTATGCTGTGCTCTGGAAAAGACATATTTTTATAAATTTAATCAAAATATTTACATTTTTGCTGACTTTATCCTTGGGTAAAGTCTTGGTGTCAAGAAAAAAATAATAAAAAAAGACTTGTTTATCGCTCGGCATCAGGGAAATCTAAATCAAAACCTCAATGAGATACCACCTCACACCCGTCAGAATGGCTAAAATTAACAAGTCAGGGAACGACAGATGTTGGCGGGGATGTCGAGAAAGGGGAACCCTCCTACACTGTTTGTGGGAATGCAAGCTCGTGCAACCCCTCTGGAAAACAGTATGGAGGTTCCTCAAACAGTTGAAATTAGAGCTACCATTCGATCCAGCAATTGCACTACTGGGTATTTACCCCAAAGATACAAATGTAGGGACCCGAAGGGGTACGTGCACCCCAATGTTTATAGCAGCAATGTCCACAATAGCCAAACTGTGGAAAGAGCCAAGATGTCCATCGACGGATGAATGGATAAAGAAGAAGTGGTATATATACACAATGGCATATTATGCAGCCATCAAAAGGAATGAGATCTTGCTATTTGCAATGACGTGGATGGAACTGGAGGGTGTTATGCTGAGTGAAATAAGTCAATCAGAGAAAGACACGTATCATATGACCTCACTGATATGAGGAATTCTTAATCTCAGGAACAAACTGAGGGTTGCTGGAGTGGTCGGGGGTGGGAGGGATGGGGTGGCTGGGTGATGGTCATTGGGGAAGATATGTGCTACAGTGAGCGCTGTGAATTGTGTAAGACTGTTGAATCACAGATCTGTACTTCTGAAACAAATAACGCAACATATTTTAAGAAAAAAGAAAAAGAAGAAGATAGCAGGAGAGGAAGAATGAAGGGGAGTAAGTCAGAGGGGGAGACGAACCAGGAGAGATGATGGACTCTGAAAAACAAACTGAGGTTTCTGGAGGGTCGAGGGTGGGGGGATGGGTTAGCCTGGTGATGGGTATTGAGGAGGGCACATTCTGCATGGAGCACTGGGTGTTATGAACAAACAATGAATCATGGAACAGTACACCAAAACAAATTATGTAATATATGGTGAATAACATAACAATAAATAATTTAAAAATAAATAAATAAATAAATAAATAAATAAATAAATGTGCTTTTGAAAATAATGGGCAGTGAGCGAGATATAGAGGATACTTTGAAGATATTTAAACCCTATGAAGTAATGATTAAAATACAGAAAACAATTGAAGTAATAAAAAAAAAAAGACTTGTTTAAAGGTAGTTTCTTCTTTGTATATATGACATTTCACTGGCTTAAGTAGGTTAAAGGAAGTAATGTCTCCATGAATGTCTGTTTAATAATCTTATATTCAAATATGCTTTTTGGAATTCTTGTTGAATTAATTGGCACATCAGTAGTATATTCAAAAGATCATGGAATTCCTGTTGCAAAAAAATTCATGAATTTTATCTAGCATGACAGTTCAGTACCACTGAGAAACAGACACCATGATAGGGTCAGAAGTCTTAGATATTTATTGAGGGACATGCCTGAATGAGTGAGTGAGTGAGTGAGTGAATGAGTGAGTGAGTAAAAGAGAGAGAAAGAGAGAGAGGGAGGGAGCAAGAGAGCAAGAGTGAAAGAGAAGAATGGAGGAAGGAGATGGGGGAGAGGAAGTAAGTAGGGAGAGGCTGCAGATCAAGATGCGGGTCTGCAGTCTGTGAAAAGAGAAAGGGAAAAATTAGGTCTGAAAGCTCCAGAAGACAATGAAATTCCGAGAAAGTCTCAGCCAAGCTGAAAGGGAGCTCCCAAGCACTGGCTGCTTTTTGGAAGAGCACCCACATCAAGCAGGAGTGGATTGGCTCTAGAACTTCACCATGCTCAGCTACTGGATTGGAGCAGTCCATCGGAACCATGTCTATGGTGTGAACAGTGAAGGTTCCAAAGGTGTTGCAACTGAAGACCATTTGTCATCTGTGCTCCTTATAGTCAGCTGCCATGAAAGTGGTACAACTCCATGGCCACTGACAGAAGTTCTACATCTTCAAACAGGAACTGCATATGGTGGAAGCAGTTTTAACTGTCAGAAGTATTGTCTATGCAGATTAACATATTTTCTAATGAAATATATTTTAGTTAGTAATTACATTTACACAATTCATCCATTGATAGGAATAGGATCCCAGTACCAAGGATAGTGCTCAAAGTATGCTTGCTGTTCAATATAAGTTTGAGAAGAGCTGTATGTAGTTTCTAACATTTCTCATTTTAGAAAGCTCTTCAATTTTTCAATTTCATTCTCTTTTCTAGTTCATCCTTATTGCCTTCATAAACTTTATTTTGTTGATTTAGTTATAATCTTCATCTTAAGCTATAAGAGTACATGATCTACACTCGTTTTAATCCCATGAAGTGTGTGTTATAACAAATACCCAGTTTTAACATTGATTAAGCTCATTGCCCCTAAACCAGGCTACCTGGGACCAAAGCATGGCTTCAACATTTCCTAGCTGTGAGCACTTTGGCAGTCCAATTAACCTCTCTCTGCCTTAGTTTCCTTGTTGTAAAATTGGAATTGTAATAGTACCTAATCATAGAATAGTTAGGATTAAAAACAGTATGTTAAAATATTTAGAGCAGTCTGATAAATCGTTAAGTGCTCAGAAAAGTAAGCCAGTATTAATCACATCATCATTATTAACATGTATCAAAAGCTATAGTCTATGATTAGTAAAGCATTAGAAATGTATCCACTAGTGGAAAAAGATTTGATAGGGGTGCTATCACCAGCTCAGCAATTGAGCAAATGTATCATATCAAATGATAATTTAGTTCAAAATGCTGGAAACAGGGAGGACCTGCAGGTAACAATAATGGCAATATATAGAAAAAAGATAAAATAATAATAATAAAAATTGAACACATGTCTGATATAAAGCTGTGTTCTAAAGGCTCCAGTCACATCACTAACTATCAGATGCAAGCCTGATGAAGAAGCTGCTGTGGCTACCATTTGTGGACACAAAACTGATGATAATGTACCTCTATACTCAGGTCTGCCTTGGCCAATATCAATCTACTTGGCTTTTCTATAACTCTACTTCAGAACTGACAATTTAGTTAAGGTCGTCTTCCAAGTTTCATGATTAACATTTTCCAAGAGGTTTCTTCCTGCCCCCTATAGCATAGCTCCATAGGCCTATCTGCAAAAATAGAATAGATTCCTATCTCCTAAATGCTTTGGAAACATTCAGTTAAGTTTGAGAGTTATGCTGGTATCTCTAGCTTAACATTATTATACAAGTCGATCAGTTATTTCATTCATTCAAGCATGCAAAGAATATTGTGATAACTTCTATATTTCAGGCACTGCAGTGAAAAAAATAATGGTGAAAAAATAGGAATGAAAAACATATTAAGATCTTGTTTTCACAAACTGAGGGTTGCTGGATTGGTGGGAGTGAGAGGGATGGGGTGGCTGGGTGATAGACACTGGGGAGGGTATGTGCTATGGTAAGTGCTGTGAATTGTGCAAGACTGTTGAATCACAGATCTGTACTTCTGAAACGAATAATGCAATATATGTTAAGAAAAAAAAGAAGAAGATAGCAGGAGGGGAAGAATGAAGGGGAGTAAGTCAGAGAGGGAGACGAACCATGAGAGATGATGGACTCTGAAAAACAAACTGAGGGTTCTAGGGGGGGTGGGGGGATGGGTTGGCCTGGTGATGGGTATTAAAGAGGGCACGTTCTGCATGGGGCACTGGGTGTTATGCACAAACAATGAATCATGGAACACTACATCAAAAGCTAATGATGTGGGGTGGAGCAAGATGGCGGAGGAGTAGGAAACCTGGATTTTGTCTGGTCTCAGGAATTCAGCTGAATAGGGATCGAACCATTCTGAACACCTACGAACTCAACAGGAGATTAAAGATAAGAATAGTAACAACACTCTGAACAGAAAAGCAACCACCTTCTGGAAGGTAGGAGGTACGGAGAAGTGAATTCGAAGCGATATTCGGGAGGATAGACGGCGGGGGAGGGGGCCTGTCGGCCGCTTCTGGCAAGTGATTGAGCTGCGGAGCACAAAATCGGAACTTTTAGAAGTTGGCTCCGCTGAGGGACGTCGCTCAGCGACGGGGGGGGGGGGGAT
>NW_027397131.1:130692-132921 GCF_003265705.2 Callorhinus ursinus
AGTTGGCTCCGCTGAGGGACGTCGCTCAGCGACGGGGGGGGGGGGGTTGAACCCTCACGGGACAGTGTAGTCTCAGAACGCTCGGGGTCATAGAAGGACCGGGGGTGCCTGAGTGCTGCAGAGCTCCCAGGTATCGAAGCAGGGAAGCCAGCTGCAGAGACGGAGCCGAGGCACGGGCTCTCAGCTCAGGGTTGCCATAAACTGTGATCCGCGGCCCAATTGGGCTACTGCTCCTCCAGCAGGGATGCAACAAGTGGCAGAGCCGGGGAGACTCCCCTTCCTCCCCCGGGAGGAGAGGCACGAAAGCGCACCGCAGGGATCTGCTGGGTTTGGAGACTCCACACAGGGGTCGGGTGCCAGACATAGAAATGCTCGATCACAGGCCGGGTGAGCACGGAGTGCGGCCGGAGACCAGGGAGACGGGAGTGACTGCATTTCTCTGGGGGCACACTGAGGAGAGGGGCCCCGAGTTCTCAGCTCCTCCAGGCAGAGATTGGGAGGCCACAATTTTCACCCTGATCCTCCAAAGCTGTACCGAGAGCTTGCAGGGAACAAAAGCTCCTGAGAGCAAACCCGAGCAGCTTGCTTAGCGCGGACTCACAAGGGCAGGGCAATTCTGCCTCCGGCAAAGACATTTGGGAACCACGGCAACAGGCCCCTCCCCCAGAAGATCAGCACGAACAGCCAGCAAGCCAAGAACAAGTTTACTGATCAAGGAGAATGGGAGAACTCCAGCGCTAGGGGAATACTGCACATAGAATTCATGGTTTTTTACCATAATTCATTAGTTTTTCAAAGATAATTTTTAACTTTTTTTTTTAATTATTCTTTTTCCCTTTTTCAAACAACATCTTATCAAACCCTTTTTTAAAAAAACATTTTCTATTTTTCATTTTTAGAGTCATATTTTTAACCCTTCATAGTAGTTACCCTGATTTTTGGCACATATATATAATTTGTTCTCTCTTTAAAATTTTGAGATACAATTTCTTCTAACAAATCAAAATATACCCTAAATCACTAGTGTATGGCTTTGTTCTACTCTCCTGCCTGATCACATTCTCTCCCTTTTTTTTCTTTTTTTTCTTTTTTTTAATCTTCTTCTTTTTTTAAAAAAACAGCTTCTTATCTTATCAATTCCTTTTATAAAATCTTTTATAATTTTCATCTTTACAGTCATCTGCCATCCCTTCATTGTATCAACCCTTATTTTGTACATATATAAGTCTTTCTTCCTTTAAAATTTTAGCAGGAACTTTCTTCTAACAGACCGAAATATGCGCAAAAGCTAGTGTGTGGCACTGATCTATGCACTAGCCTGATCATACTTGATCATATTCTGTTTTTTCTTTTGTTTTGTTCTGTTTTTGTTTATTTTTATATTTTTCTTTTTCCTTTTTTTTTTTCTCTTCTTTCTTTCCCTTTCTAGTCCCCTGGTTTCAGGTCTTTTCTGATTTGTATAGAGTATAATTGCTGGAGATGTTGTTAAACTGTTAGCATTCTGTTCTCTCATTCATCTATTCTCCTCTGGACAAAATGACAAGAAGAAAAAAATCACCTCAGCAAAAAGAACAGGAGGTAGTACCGTCTGCCAGGGACCTACTCAATATGGACATTAGTATGATGGCAGACCTAGAGTTCAGAATCATGACCTTAAAAATACTACCTGGGCTTGAAAAAAGTGTGGAAGTTATTAGAGAAATCATTTCTGGAGAAATAAAAGAACTAAAATCTAACCAAGTCAAAATCAAAAAGGCTATTAATAAGGTGCAATAAAAAATGGGGGCACTAACTCCTAGGATAAATGAGGCAGAAGAGAGAATCAACGATATAGAAGACTAAATGATGGAAAATAAAGAGGCTGAGAAAAAGAGAGATAAACAGCTACAGGATCACGAGGGCAGAATTCGAGAGATAAGCGATACGATAAGATGAAACAACACTAGAATAATTGGGATCCCAGAAGAAGAAGAAAGAGAGAGAGGGGCAGAAGGTATATTGGAGCAAATAATAGCAGAGAACTTCCCTAATGTGGGGAAGGAAACAGGCATCAAAATCCAGGAGGCACAGAGAAGCCCTCTCAAAATAAAAAAAATAGGTCAACACCCCGACATCTAATAGTAAAACTTACGAGTCTCAGAGACAAAGAGAAAATCCTGAAAGCAGCTCGGGAGAAGAGATATGTAACCTACAATGGTAGAAACATTAGATTGGCAACAGACCTATCCA
>NW_027397131.1:133021-160443 GCF_003265705.2 Callorhinus ursinus
GAAACCAGCCCTACAAGAAATATTAAAAGAGGTCCTCTAAGCAAAAAGAGAGCCTAAAAGCAGCATAGATCATAAAGGAACACAGACAATATACAGTAATAGTCACCTTACAGGCAATACAATGGCACTAAATTCATATCTTTCATTAGTTACCCTGAATGTAAATGGGTTAATTGCCCCAACCAAAAGACGCAGGCTATCAGATTGGAATAAAAACAAGATCCATCAATCTGCTGTCTGCAAGAGACTCATTTTAGACCCAAAGAAACCACCAGATTGAAAGTGAGGGGGTGGAAAACCATTTACCATGCTAATGGACACCAAAAGAAAGCTGGGGTGGCAATCCTTATATCAGACAAATTAGATTTTAAAACAAAGACTGTAATAAGAGATGAAGAAGGACACTATATCCTACTTAAAGTTCTATCCAACAAGAAGATCAAACAATTGTAAATATCTATGCCCCTAACATGGGAGCAGCCAATTATATAAGGCAATTAATAACCAAAGGAAAGAAACACATTGACAACAATACAATAATAGAGGGGGACTTTAACACCCCCTTGACTGAAATGGACAGATCATCTAAGCAAAAGATCAACAAGGAAATAAAGACTTTAAATGAAACACTGGACCAAATGGACTTTACAGACATATTCAGAACATTCCATCCCAAAGCAACGGAATACACATTCTTCTCTAGTGCCCATGGAACATTCTCCAGAATTGATCACATCCTAGGTCACAAATTAGGCCCCAAAGGGTACCAAAAGATTGGGATGATTCCGTGCATATTTTCAGACCACAATGCTATGAAACTAGAACTCAATCACAACAGGAAAGTTGGAAAGAACTCAAATACATGGAGGCGAAAGAGCCTCTTACTAAAGAACGAATGGGTCAACCAGGAAATTAAAGAAGAATTGAAAAAATTCATGGAAACCAATGAAAATGAAAACACAAGTGTTCAAAATCTTTGGGATACAGCAAAGGCAGTCCTAGAGGAAAGTATATAGCAATACAAGCCTTTCTCAAGAAACAAGAAAGGTCTCAAATATACAACCTAACCCTACACCTGAAAGAGCTAGAGAAAAAACAGCAAATAATGCCTAAACCCAGCAGGAGAAGAGAAATAATAAAGATCAGAGCAGAAATCAATGAAATAGAAACCAAAAGAACAGTAGAACAGACCCACGAAACTAGGAGCTGGTTCTTTGAAAGAATTAACAAGATTGATAAACCCCTGGCCAGACTTATCCAAAAGAAAAGAGAAATGACCCAAATCAACAAAATCATGAATGAAAGAGGAGAGATCACAATCAACACCAAAGAAATACAAACATATATAGGAACATATGATGAGCAACTCTATGCCAGCAAATTAGATAACCTGGAAGAAATGGATGCATTCCTAGAGATGTATCAACTACCAAAACTGAACCAGGAAGAAATAGAAAACCTGAACAGACCTATAATCACTAAGGAAATTGAAGCAGTCATCAAAAATCTCCACACAAACAAAAGCCCAGGGCCAGATGGCTTCCCAGGGGAATTCTACCAAACATTTAAAGAAGAATTAATACCGATCCTCCTGAAACTATTCCAAAAAATAGAAATGGAAGGAAAACTTCCAAACTCATTTTATGAGGCCACCATTACCTTGATCCCCAAACCAGGCAAAGACCCTATCAAAAAGGAGAAATAGAGACCAATATCCTTGATGAACATGGATGCAAAAATTCTCACCAAAATACTAGCCAATAGGATCCAACAGTACATTAAAAGGATTATTCACCACGACCAAGTGGGATTTATCCCTGGGCTGCAAGGCTGGTTCAACTTCTGCAAATCAATCAACGTGATACAATATATTAACAAAAAGAAAAAACAAGAATCATATGATCCTTTCAATAGATGCAGAAAAAGCACTTGAGAAAGTACAGCATCCTTTCTTGATCAAAACTCTTCAGAGTATAGGGACAGAGGGTGCAAACCTCAATATCATAAAAGCCATCTATGAAAAACCTATAGCAAATATCATTCTCAATGGGGAAAAGCTGAGAGCTTTTCCCCTAAGGTCAGGAACGTGGCAGGATGTCCACTATCACCACTGCTATTCAACACAGTGTTAGAAAACCTAGCCACAGCAATCAGACAGCAAAAAGAAATCAAAGGCATCCAAATCAGCAAAGAGGAAGTCAAACTCTCACTCTTTGCAGATGATATGATACTTTATGTGGAAAACCCAAAAGACTCCACCCCAAAACTGCTAGAACTTGTACAGGAATTCAGTAAAGTAGCAGGATATAAAAATCAATGCACAGAAATCAGTGGCATTCCTATACACCAACAACAAGACAGAAGGGAGACAAATCAAGGAGTCGATCCCATTTACAATTGCACCCAAAACCATAAGATACCTAGGAATAAATTTAACCAAAGAGGCAAAGGATCTGTCCTCAGAAAACTATAAAATACTCATGAACGTAATTGAAGAAGACACAAAGAAATGGAAAAACGTTCCATGCTCATGGGTTGGAAGAACAAACATTGTGAAGATGTCAATGCTACCTAGAGCAATCTACACATTCAAGGCAATCCCCATCAAAATACCATCCACCTTTTTCAAAGAAATGGAAAAAATAATCCTAAAATTTGTACGGAACTGGAAAAGACCCCAAATAGGCAGAGGAATGTTGAAAAAGAAAAGCAAAGCTGGCGGCATCACAGTTCCGGACTTCCAGCTCTATTACAAAGCTGTCATCATCAAGACAGTATGGTACGGGCACATAAACAGACACATCGATCAATGGAACAGAAAAGAGAGCCCAGAAATGGACCTTCAACTCTATGGTCAACTGATCTTTGACAAAGCAGGAAAGAATGTCCAATGGAAAAAAGACAGTCTCTTCAACAAATGGTGTTGGGAAAATTGGACAGCCACATGCAGAAGAATGAAACTGGACAATTTCCTTACACCACGCACAAAAATAGACTCCAAATGGTTGAAAGACCTAAACGTGAGACAGGTGTCCATCAAAATCCTAAAGGAGAACACAGGCAGCAACCTCTTTGACTTCAGCCACAGCAAGTTCTTCCTAGAAACATCGCCAAAGGCAAGGGAAGCCAGGGCAAAAATGAACTATTGGAATTTCATCAAGATAAAAAGCTTTTGCACAGCAAAAGAAACAGTCCACAAAACCAAAAGACAACCGACAGAATGGGAGAAAATATTTGCCAATGACCTATCAGATAAAGGGCTAGTGTCCAAAATCTATAAAGAACTTATCAAACTCAACACCAAAAGAACAAATGATCCAATCAAGAAATGGGCAGAAGACATGAACAGACATTTTTCCAAGGAAGACATCCAAATGGCCAAGAGACACATGAAAAAGTGCTCCACATCGCTCGGCATCAGGGAAATCCAAATCAAAACCTCAATGAGATACCACCTCACACCAGTCAGAATGGCTAAAATTAACAAGTCAGGAAACAACAGATGTTGGCAGGGATGCGGAGAAAGGGGAATCCTCCTACACTGTTTGTGGGAATGCAAGCTGGTGCAACCCCTCTGAAAAACAGTATGGAGGTTCCTCAAACAGTCGAAAATAGAGCTATCATACGATGCAGCAATTGCACTATTGGGTATTTACCGCAAAGATACAAATGTAGGGATCCGAAGGGGTACATGCACCCCAATGTTTATAGCAGCAATGTCCACAATAGCCAAACTGTTGAAAGAGCCAAGATGTCCATCAACAGATTCATGGATAAAGAAGAACTGGTATATATACACAATGGCATATTATGCAGCCATCAAAAGGAATGAGATCTTGCCATTTGCAAGGACGTGGATGGAACTGGAGGGTGTTATGCTGAGTGAAATAAGTCAGTCAGAGAAAGACATGTATCATATGATCTCACTGATATGAGGAATTCTTAATCTCAGGAAAGAAACTGAGTGTTGCTGGAGTGGTGGGGGTTGGGAGGGATGGGGTGGCTGGGTGATAGACATTGGGGAGGGTATGTGCAATCGTGAGTATTGTGAATTGTACAAGACTGATGAATCACGGATCTGTACTTCTGAAACAAATAATGCAATATATGTTAAGAAAAAAAAAACAAGAAGAAGACAGCAGGAGGGGAAGAATGAAGGGGAGTAAGTCGGATTGGGAGAGGAACCATTAGAGATGATGGACTCTGAAAAACAACCTGAGGGCTCTAGAGGGGAAGGGGCTGGGGGGATGGGTTAACCTGGTGATGGGTATTAAAGAGGGCACATTCTGCACGGAGTACTGGGTGTTATGCACAAACAATGAATCATGGAACACTACATCAAAAACTAATGATGTAATGTATGGTGATTAACATAACAATAAAAATTATTTTAAAAAACTAATGATTTAATGTATGGTGATTAACATAACAATAAAAAATTAAAAAATAAAAAGAGAGATCTTGTTTTCATGAATTTTATAGTAGTATAGTGGTGAGTTAAACCTATTTCAGATCAATTTCCTTTCTACTACAATTACCATTCTCTAACCAGTCCTTAAAGTCCCTAGGTCTCCTGCTTAACTGCTGGGGTAGTAGCATATAGATCCTACAGGTGTTGCAATGACTGGATTGAATAGTAATGAATGTCAATTAATTAGGCTGACTAAACAGTCATACCAATTACCTGAAGGGTTATCTGCTATACCCCAAAAGAATGGAAAATTCTCAATATGTTAACAACTTGGAACATGGTAAAATCAAGAATGAGATATGGAAGGATAATATATTTCTTATTTACAAGAAAAACATACTTGTTCTTAAATGTTAGTTTACTGATTCTCTGATAGCCTAAAAAACTGATAAAAATTTTTAAATGATAACTTCCATGTTTACTCAAATTTAGAGCAAAATACTATCAAATTCACTATTTCACTTAAACCTGAAAACACCCAGTAATGTAAGTATGGCAAGTGCTATTTATCTCCATCTTACAAATTAGGAAATGGAATCCCAGGTTAAATGGTTTAAGCTTACATGGTTAAAAAATAAGATTTCTTTTTTTTTTTAACCCAGATTTCTCCAGAGTCTATGTTTCTTCCATGTGTTCCTGCTCTCTAAATTATATTTGATACATTATTCAAAAGCACATTTAAAATTCACTTGCCCAGAAAGTGATTGTTTTCTGAGTAGGTCTATATTATTAACTTTTCATTTATCCTACCTCACTTGCAAATTTATAATTCCTTTTATAGTGGAAATAACTGAAAATTTGATATTTTAAATAATACCCCATGTTACACACATTTTGTTTCTGTGTAGTTCACTACATTAAGCTTACGATATTAAGAAAATGTAATAATGGATTCTTGCACACGTTCCAGATCCAGTCAGCAAACATCTTCTATCTACCCTGTTAGGAACCATGCTCAAAGTTGTGGAAGAGTCACAGAATAGCAAGCCAGGGTCTCTGCCTTAAATTACTTAAGCCCTAATAGTGAGACAAGCCATAAATACAAATAATGATAATAAAAGGTAAAATGAAATGAAGGAATTATTGACAAGGTCCTATGAGATAACAGAGTGGGGAAAAACTGCTTTCCTTTGAGAGATTTTTTTTTTTTTAGAAATGTATAATCATACAAAAGGTGACATATAACTTGAGCTAAGTTGCCTTGTGACAGGTAGAGATGAGGTGAGGAGATATTTCAGTAAACAAGAGATCTAAAACACAGCAGGGAGGAAGAAATTAATAATAATTCCTGATTTTGGGGAAATATTATATGCATGAGTGGATGCAGTTAAAAGAAGTTTGGCTATTCTGAGACCAGACCATGGAAGACCTTGGATAACATGATAAAACTATCAGAGAGTTGTATACCTTGTCCTGCATAGAATTAGGGCCAGCGACGGTATTTGGCAAAGGAATGATAAGTTCAGAGATGTCTCTTAGGAAGAGTGCTTTGGTAGCAATATGAAAGATATGCTAGAGAGGGGATCAGTGACAGAGATGAAAATGACATAAGAAGTTTCCTGCAAGATGTCCAAGTAATTGATTATGAAGACCTTAGTGAGCTTTGTGGCCTAGGAATGAAGGGGGTTATGATGGATAAGAGAAGTATTTCAAAAGTAAAATCAATAGCATTTGGGAGGTAATCAGATATGAGAGACAGAACATCATTCATTTAATCCTGAACTTATTCCTCAGACATTTATTGTCTATTTCGTGCCAAACAATGATCTAAGATCTAGCATTAAGAGGCAGATACACAGTCTTCTGCAAGAAATATATTCTTCAACAGAGCATTAAAGTGCAGAGTGATCACTGCTGTATCAAACACAAGTGTAAGATGCAGGTTGTTCAGTGTGGACCGACATGGAGATCACCAACACTGTGGGTTAGATCTGAGCAATTGCAGAGCACGATGCAGGCAGTAAAGACAAAGAATGCAGAAAGGGAGGAGCCTGTTTTTGGAAGGGATAATGAGGATTTTGGGTTATATGTGTAAAGGCATCAGCAGACCAAATATGGGTGGTTACATTAAGATGTCATACAATGGATACCTGTGACTAAGAACATTTCTTCCAAAATCAAGCACATTTGAAAATATTATAGTGCAAGCAATGAGACTGTAACACAACCTCATATGCCTCTAAATTCTCTTCATACATATTACCATTTTAATAAAACATGCTTTTCAGAGGGTCTTCTTGTACCAAAAATGTTTTCATTATGAAAAGATGAAGAAATACTGATCTAATTTTTAAATGCAATAAACATCCTAACATTATTGGGCTATTTTTACAAGCTGTGCTCTTGGATTTGAAGATACAAGGGAAGAAACACCAAATATTATGCTGATTGGTCTTTGGCAGTCACTTTCTCAACTGATTATTTGAAAGAGAATTAAAGTCTCAGGAGAAGGAAAGTAGCTGCATTGAGTACTCAGCTCCTCCCTGCCCTCTGTGCTAATCCCTTCCACCCAAGATAACACCAAGCTTAAGCTAAAATCTCACTCCATTTAGAGTCATCACATTTCAGAAAAAAACAGAGCTTTCCAGACATTTAGAAACAGAATCCAAAGTTTTGAGAGTTATAAGAGAAGTGTGTACTTAGCCAGGTAAGAAATTCTGCAATCCAATGTAAAAGTAAAGATATTTCTAATGTACTTGGTAAAATAAAAAGAGTAATTAATAATTGTGTACCCCCAAAATGACTGGCATCAGAATATAGCCTATAAATGAATAACTGAAGAATACTATAAATCAACAAATAAAGATGCAATTAATACGTTTCTCTTTAACTAACTAACCAAGCAAATTGTGCTTTAGGCTGTAGATCTTTAAAATTACTTGTATATTTTCCTATAGTAACCACACGATTAAGAAGAAAATCTGTATTTCACTCTGAATTATTACATCCAAACCCATTTCCTTCTACCCTAGTAAGAAATTAGTTTATATGATTATGGACTTCTTAGTCATTTAAAGTATGAATGAATGAATGAATGAATGAATGCAAGCAAACAAGCAGCAAGCTTCTATTGTGCAAAATCCACACAAGATCAAAAAAGAAAGTCATCGTTAATAAGCTCTATTTAGTACTTAGAAAATGGATAAGTGTATTTAATAAATTTCTCTGCCTGTTGGTTTAAAAAAAAGAAAAAGAAACACTCTGCTTTCTGTCCTATCATCTTGTGTCCATGTGCCAGTCTTATGTTTCTGTGGCTTTATACATCATCATCCTCTGCAAAAATCACCTCCTTCTCTTCTCTATTTACCCATGCCAATCACACATTTCAAAATGAGATTCAACACCATCTCCCTAAATTTTTTTTTAAAGATTTTATTTATTTGACAGAGAGAGACACAGTGAGAGAGGGAACACAAGCAGGGGGAGTGGGAGAGGGAAGAACGGGCTTCCTGCCCAGCAGGGAGCCTGATGCGGGGCTTGATCCTAGGACCCTGGGATCATGACCTGAGCCGAAGGCAGACACTTAACGACTGAGCCACCCAGGCGCCAATCCCTAAATATTTTTGATGCCTTGATCTATCTTCTCTTGTATTTATATTCTTTCCCCATTTCAATTGTAACATATTTTTTTAAAAGTGGTAAGAAAGGAATTGGCTTCTTTTTCTGTTTAATTTGTATCATTTGTGCCATGAAAGTTACCCAGTATGTAAAGTTCAATTTCATTCATTGCTAAACAAATTACTAAACAAACAAATTGAAGACCAATTTTGGGCATAATGCTAGAAATTAGGATTAAACAAAGATCTGTTTTTGGAAAATCTGCAGAGTTTATTCATCCCACAATTGTCAATCTAATAATTATATTACCAAACACTTTGCTAAGTATTTAGGATATTACATATGGGGTATTTGCCTTTAAGGATCTCACACAGATGGACATATATGTAAAAAATAAAGCATAATTTATGATGAATAAATATGTGGGATCCCAAATTGGATTCTGTCCAGAAAAGAATATGACTGGAACTGGTAAAATTTGAAAAAGGCCTGTATTTAGTTAATATTATTGCATCCATATTAATTTCCTGCTTGAGATCATTGTACCAGAGTTATGTAAGGTATTAACATCAGAAGGAGGTGAGTAAAAGGTACTTAGGACTTGTTTGTACTTTTTTTGCAACCTTTTGAAAGTCTAACATTATTTCAAACTTAAAAGTTTTTATGAACAAAAAATATATCATGAGATAAATCTAAAATACCCATTGATATGGGAATGATATAAATTCAAGCAGTATTCCCTTTCAAGAAAGGTTTTACTGCTCAACTCTAGGCACTTTGGTTAGCAAACAATTCCGAGGTGTCAGCTTCTTTAGGAGGTGCCTCAGCTGCAAAGACCCCCTTCACCTGAGTCTCACCCTTCCAACCATATCCATATGCAGTGACTCAGTAAAGCAGAGGCATAAAGCCTTGACCTTGAGCCTGTGGATCAGTTGTTTAGCAGAGGACATACTCTCTGACAAGCAATACTCCTTTCAGAATGCTTTCCTGAAGCTTTGTTAAGCCTACACCACAGTTTATCTCCCTTCTTGCCCTGTTCCTGCTTCTCTCTACCTTCTTTCCCAGATGTTGATCCCCAAAAACTTGTTGCTGCCCAGCCACACCTCAGTGTCTACTTCTGGAGAACCCAACCAGTGTTGTTAGAGGACTCTGAGAACACAGATGATAGAGCAATAATAATACAGCTGGTTTTGTTATAATGTGACACATACATTCCTAAAAAACATCATGCTATGCAAAATTTGCACAATAAAAGCCACAAGGTTTAGGGGGAAATTAGGTTGAAGGCACAATACTCAAAAATGTAAAGTGTCAGTAACACATTAAAAAAAAAGATAAGACACAAACAATGAATCATGGAACACTACATCAAAAACTAATGATGTAATGTATGGTGATTAACATAATAAAAAATTTTTAAAAAAAGATAAGAACCTAATAGAAATCTATTAGCAAGTATACATTTTAAGTAGCATACATACTTAATATATAATATATACTTGTTATATATTAAGTATACATAATATATAGTTAACATGTATATATATTGCCTGTATATGCCATATATACGTACATATACATATAGATATAAAACAATATATATTACAATAAATATGGCACTTGACCTGGAAAAAACCTTGAAATTTGCTTGTGGAAGTGGGCATTGAATGGGTTGTGCCTTGTGAATTATTGTGAAATGGTGGACCGAAGGTTATCTGCAATCACGTGGGAAGTTGTAACACCAGATGACATACATGCTGAACTCAGGTACCTGGTAGATGTTTCAGGGGTGTGTGTGTGTGTGTGTGTGTGTGTGTGTGTGTACACATTTTGTGTATTCTCACACAGCTTGGTTCAACTGGGTGCAGTTTTCTGCATTCATCTAGGGAATCATGCAAAAGAAAACACAACATTTGTGTTAAGTTCAAATTGTTCCCTAATACATCATCACTTTGGAACAAATTTGTGTTTTCAAAACAAGTGTTTTAGGAGAACTGACTATACAAGACAATAAAAGCATGCTTCAGATGGTATTTGATATATGGCAACTGAGTAGTTCATGAGGAAAATGATACAGATTTTCTGAGGAAGGAGAAGTTACCCTACATTTCATGTGAAGACCCCAAATCATACTATTTGTGTAAACATGCTGGCTCATAATTTACAATTAGAACATGTTAGTATTTTTCAATTGAATCAATGTCAGTCCAAGGAATGCATGATATATGAAATTCAAGGAAATATAAACATTTAATTTACTAATGATTAATTAAAAAAGCAAAATTGAAATTAAAATGTAGAGTCATAGCAAATAGATTATTATTCTTTCCTGTTGGTGACAGGAAATTTTAACAAATCCATACACAAGTAACAACATGGCTTCATTCATTTACTATTTATTGAGTGCCTGCCATAAACCAGAGACTGGTCTAGATGCTAGGAATAAAACACTAAGCAAAATAAAATATTTGTCTGTTCTCCTGAGGTTTATAATCTAGAGAAGAAATAGAGAAAAAAATAAACATACATTTTTGTAAGACAGTGAAAGTGCTTTGAAAAAGATAATACAACAGGTAAGGATATAGAGAATGATGAGGGTAATGGAGAGTTCACCAGAGGGCCTCTTAGGAATTTAAACATTGCTACTCAGTAAAAGAAAGCATTTTTTTTTCAGTTACAAAGATAAATTATTTTGGATCACTACTTTCTACAGAGCTAAGAGCAGAGTATACGTTTTTAGTGGACGGTTGTAGTTGTATTTGCCTTGCACCAAAATATGCTCCACCAAACAGCTAAACAAAATGCTCAACAGATTTCAAAAATGCATGCTTTTAAAGGCATCAGAGATCTATGGAAGCAATGAGTTCTAGGTGAACACAAACAGAACACATCTATATAATCACCACCCATGACAAGAAACAGAACATTCCAGCACCTCAGACATAGTGTACCTTTCCAGTCATCCACTCTCTGCCAAAGAAAACCACTTCAGTGGGAGACTTTTGTGGGTCAGGAATATTAGAGGAAATGCTGATTTTGAAACAGTTTCCTGACTTCATTGGGAATGAGCATATCCAAAGGTGTCAGAGATGAAGGATATGCACTTAATTGACAGAGATCAAATGGGCATGATTACTGTAATAACAATAGGGACAGCATGAAAAATAGAATAATCTGACCACAGGGGTCTCTGGCTATGGCAGATCAACCACGAGGTCCCTAGGAACAAAATGGATGGTTGAATTTTTATACACCTAGATCTGGGCAGCAAGAACCACAATAGACCATTAAAATCTTTGATCTGAGTCAGTTAATAGACTAAAGGCCCTTGTCATTTGACAGGAAGTTTCAGGAAGAATCTTGGAATATCAATGACATACTCAAAATATGGACATAGCCGGATCTTTGTTCTATATGTCCCAAAGTGATCTGCAACTATTTAACAAGATTCCTTTGCATTCAGAAAATGGAAAGACTCAGATGGAGATATTTCAGAAATTGCTGAATATGGCCAAATGCTAACTCACTAACACAGGTTAAAACTTCTGTGAATCAGCTGAATAATGGAAATTTGATTGTGAACCTCTCTGATGGCCCTACTGGAACCCCAATTTATTTCCTATATTTTTTCCAGTGTGAGTTTCTTTTTAATTCCTGAAACATAGTTGGGTTATATTTCTCTTGCAGGCAATTTTGGCCATATGACTGAGTTCTGGCCAAGAAAATATGAGTATTTTATTTCAAGTTCTAAGCCATAAAAATCTCTGGCACAATCCTCTTTTTGCTTTCTTTCCCCAGATCCCAGCTAAATCAAAAGAGAGTCTAAAGGAGAGTCAGTCACAAGGAGGAAAACGTCCAGTTTCCAAGGTCTCTTAGGGGGAAGCCATCTGACTACTAACACCCACCCTACACTGGGCCATGAGCATGAATAAACACTGAGTAAGCCTGTAAGATTTGTAATTATAGCTGCTAGCATTACCTCACTGGTAATTTGCCTATTGCAATACAAATATCCAACAAAAGCCCTTGGATCTTTCTTTTCTGCTATCAAAAATAATGCCAAGGCAATACCATAATCATGTAGAAGACACAGATTAGTGTCACCATTTTACTTTAAAAGTCAAGGATTATGCTATTATAACTTTGCACTTTGACCAATGCATATCTTGGAGACTAAGGGCAGATGACCAGAAATTTAATTAGATACAACTGTTATTCTAGATCATATGTATTAGCTGTGATTAGAACCCAGATACTCTGATTCCACAGCTGCAGTGCTATTCATTTAATAGCCTTCTGTTACGGTCCCCCATAATTCATATGTTGAAATCTTAACGCCTACGTGATGTCAGTAGGAGGTAGAGCATTTGGAAGGTTAGTAAGTCATGAATGGGATTAGTGCCCTTATAAAAGAGACTCCAGAGAGCTCTCTTACCCTCTCTCTGTCATGTGAGGATACAATGAGAAAATATCCATCCATAACCAGAGGTAGGTTTTCACCAGAACCCAACCATGACAGCACCCTAATCTCAGATTTGCAGCCTTTAGAACTGTGAGAAATAAACCTATTATTTATAAGCCACCCGACCTATGGTATTTGGTTGTAGCAACCTGAGCTAAAACACTTTCCAAGCAAGAGGACTATTATTAAGTTCAGAAGAAAAAAGATTTATTGGGTTCAACATGGAAAAAGTCATACTATCTCCCAATAAAAGCTTTCTGTAAAAGAGCATAAGATGGGATGATGATTATAATTTGTACCATGTTTGAAAATTTAACAAGCGCCTCCTTCTGTATTATCTACTGGGAAGTAGACCTAAGATTAGAGACCAAGGATACAGTCGCAGAATTTGCAGGAGTGACTTGAGTGTGAAATGTAGACCCAAATAACTTTTTCAACATTTAAAAAATGTGTTCCAAAGAGGTTGTTTTAAGCTAATTTTCTGGGTACAGAATAGATACTATATTATACTACATTTTTATCTTATGTATCTTTAATTGATTAAAGATGATATTTATATCTGAAATGAGTAGAGTTCTCCAAATAAATGCTGAAACATGGTCCAGTATTCTATTATCTAAATAACAATAATCACTAATGAGAAATGTATGAATTTGATCCCCTATGGATATTTCCCAGAGCCTTTTTAAAACCTGATACTGACTGAGGACAAATACATGCTTCAAATATAGGGCATGCTTGTGCAATATAGCCAATTACCAGAACATATTATCTCAGATGTAGTTCAATAAAGTAATAAATCTAATTTAAAGAAATAAGTAGTAAGCTTGAAGCTTTATGTGGACAATATCAAACATCCCATCTGGTCTCCAGGACCACAACAGCAAGTTGTGAATCATGGATTAGTCCCATTCCTCCTTGGTGTTCTCTCTAAGGCAGATTTTGAGACAAAAAAGGAAGCTGTATGGGTTGTGACCAACTATACAAGTGGCAGAATAATTGAACTGATTTTATACCTTGTTCATTGTGGCATAATAGAACCATTGGTGAACCTCTTAACTGTGACAGATCCCAAAATTATTCTGGTTATTCTGGATGTCATTTCAAACATCTTTAAGGCTGAGAAACTAGGTAAAACAGAGAAACTTAGTATAATGATTGAAGAATGTGGAGGTCTGGACAAAAGTGAAGCTCTACAAAACCATGAACATGAATCTGTGTGCAAAGTTTCATTAAACTTGATTGAGAAGTATTTCTCTGTAGAGGAAGATCAAAATGTGCCACAAATGACCTCTTAAGGCTATCCATTCCAAGTTCAAGATGTCACTACTGGGAGCTTTAACTTTTAGATTGCACAGCTGAGGCAGAAAGTTGTTTGTTGTGTACTACGTTGGCATAAGTCTGTCTTACTGTTTCTCTACTAAGAATTCTTTTTAAATGTGTTTTGTTAATGTAGCACTTTTTACAATGAAACTATACTTGAACAGTTCCAAACTGTACATACTGTATGATGCTTCTCCTTTCAGTGGGTTATTTCTATGTGGAATCTCTTACCTTATCTTACAATGTCCTGTAAATAAAGATGAAATTCCACCCCTTTCTTCCCTGAAAGAAAAAAAAAAGAAGAAATCTTGACCAATCACAAGACTAATAAATAATGATTCCAAGACTGAAACCTTCCCTACTCTTGATTTCTAGGATTCGGTTCTCTTGATAATTTCTCCATATGTGAAGTGTGTTGCCCCAACTCTTCCATAAGTCCTTGAAAGTAATGGCCATATCTTATTCTGCTTTGCATCTTGTATAGTCCTATTCCATGGCTGACATTCGGAAATGCTTATAATTTTAGTCATCAAGTGTGCAAGGCACCAATTTTAGAAGGAATTACTGTCTTGCAGAAGTTACTTTATGACTGGAAAAGATGTACTTCTTTCCAACTAAAACTAAATAAACAACCAGAACTGAGTCTCAGCAATCTTGTTTTATTATTCGGAATTGAACGAATATGATGGCTTGTGATTCAAAATTAAACTTCTTTTTGGGGCACCTGGGTGGCTCAGTTGGATAAAGAGCTGACTTCGGCTCAGGACATGATCCTGGGGTCCTGGGATGGAGCCCCGCAGACTTCTCTTGTGGTTGTTATTGCTATTGCTATTGTTTATTGTTGTGAAAAGAAATCTTACTTCCTAGAAGTTACACAGCTATACTTCTGTATGTTTTTTAATTAAAATATAAACAGCCTAATAATGTGTATGAAAGTAATCAAATGGATATAACTGTTGCTGATTTGAAAACTGTTTCTTTTACTTTAGTCTTAGTTGTTTAATCCCATGTGTTGGGGCTTGCTTTTCCACATCTCTTGAAAGTGGTCTTAATAATTACGTTTCATTAAAAAAAAACAAAACACATATCTCTCAAGTAGTGGATTATATGTTAATCTTCAAGCACACAACTGTTAGCATATTTTCACCACAGAGTGCTATATTATCTTTACAAAATACCTTATAATTTTGTTTATGCCTAGAAAGCAGAAAGGCAATCAGAATTCCTTCAATTTACCTCCTGCATTAATCTGGAGGCAACGTTAATACATGGGGCTCTAACAATTGATCTATCTTCTAAAGTCCCTGCTTCACATTTGAATCACCTAAAAAGCTTTACCAAAATACTGTTAAGTAGGTCTCATCTCAGTCAAATTAAATCAGAATCTCTTAGCATGTGGCCTCAACATCAGTATTTTTTTAATCCCCTTAATGGTTATAATGTGTAATCAAGGCTGAGAACCACTACTTTAGAGGCAAATAATCATCACAGTCTGAGACTAGAAGGCAATTTTGAGCAATGTTCACCAAAGCCTAACTGTGCACATGAGAATCACCTCCGGGGCTTTTGAAAGTTACAAAATCCTAAGGCCCCACTGAATCAGAACCTCCAGGGGTAGGGTCCCAACTGAGTCTTACCCATGATGGAGTTTGAGGACCATTGCTTTGGAGATTTTCTAAACTCACTTTCTAAGGTATGAGAGAACTTGACTGAGGATTTTAATCCAAGTGGCACTCTCTTTGCAGCTACTCTCATTAAAATTTCTCCGTGGCCCTTTCCCACATGATATAGTGTTTCTTTTAAAAACTAGAGTGTGTCATAATAAAATTGTCAGCTGCTAGGAGTTGGAAGACCTGAATTCAAGGTCTTACTGCACTACTTACTGGTTGTGTTAACATGAACAAATCACTTCCTCATTCTCATTTCATATTTAATCTTAAGTCACAGGATTGTAATGATCAAAGGCATGAGTATAATAATTCCCAAACCTGACTGATCATCAAAATCTTCTGGAGAATGTGAAAAAAATTATATAGGTTTCTTGGTCCAGTTCTGGAGATTTTGTCCTTCTACATGTGGAGTGTGGTTGGACATAAGTAATTTCTCTTTTGAAGATTTGCAAGTGAGTTTGATACCTGGCCAGCTGTGCTGTGTTAATGCACGCTGGAGAGTAAGGCCCCCTGTCAGCATCAGGGATACAGAGATTGAATTCGCAGCCATGCACACGACCCCTAGGGCAGCTCTCCAGTAACACAGATCACTTGCTTCTCAGCAGGTGCTATTTCTAGGAAGAGCAGCTCTCCGGTGATTTGATATAGGAGGTGGGAAGATTTATAGCATACTCAGTGTCTTATGTGTATCTAGAACTAAAGAGTTGCCCAGGGTCTTTGTTCACTTATTAGTTTGTTGTTTGCCTTTTTCTCGCACCTAAATAAAGACAATACAGAGCAAAGGAAAAAACACAGAGTTTGAAATCAGATCTGTTTTAGCAGAGGTCTGCTTTTTTTTTAAAGATTTTTATTTATTAGAGAGAGCAAGGGAAAAGCACACAAGGGGAAGGCAGGGAAAGAGGGAGAAGCAGACTCCCCACTGAGCAGGGAGCCCAACGAGGGGCTCAATCCCAGGATCATGACCTGAGCCAAAGGCAGATGCTTAACCAACTGAGCCACCCACCCACCCCAGAGGTCTGTTTTGTTGTTTGTTTTTTTTTTATGTGACCCTGGCCTCACTACTTTGATCTCTATGGGTCTCAGTTTCCTCTGTCAAATGCAGATAATATCGCTGCCTTATCTGCCTCAATGGAGCTTAGTGGGAAATAAATAAAATAGTATATATTAGCATTTCTGAATATAAATGTTTTACATGAGATTTCTCTAATGGATTGTGAGCTCCTAGAACTTTTTCTTTGACTCTCATTCATTCACTCATTCACTTATCCATTTGCTTATTTGTTCACTTAAATACTAACTAACATATGCCAAGAATTATGCTAGGACAAAGGGATATGGGAACACACAGGTATAGATAAGAGACAGATATAGTTGATATTCATATGATGCTTAGCATTGGGTTACGAGCTTTAACTGAATAATTACACAAATAATTATTAAATTATAGTCAAAATAAGCACTATTAGGAGAAACTCAGACTACTGAGAATGTATAAAGAGGAGGCTACCCTAGTGTCTCCCCATTACTTATGAGCTGTGACATTTACGTTGACATTAGGTTGAATTGTGAATAGGGCTGGCAAGCAGTGATGAGAGTACTCCTGGCAGAGGAAACAGTCTGTGCAAAGGTCCCGAGGAAGAAAACTGGGTAGGAGCATATGAGTAACTGAATGAGTAATTAAAGATTGCACTGAGCAGGTGGTATGGGATCAATGAAAGTGAAACTAGGTGGTACCAATGGGCCAGGGATATTTAGATCATATGTAGGCTCCAATTTGGTTAATCTTTAATAGCAATAGACACTTTCAATTAGCAAGATTGAACAGAGAATGAAAGAGTTAGATTAGCACTTTAAATAGAACACTCTAGTTGCTTTATGAATCATGTCCTGGAACACTGAAATATTTGGAGACCAGGTAGAAGGAAGGGGAAATTTAAGTGAATTGTACCTTATGCTGAGATGGAATAGGAAGGAAGAAACTGGATGGATTCAAAGATGTAGTCAGGCAGGGGATGATTCTTCCCCTTTTTGTATTCTTATGTCTTAGTAGAGTATCTGGCATATAGTCATCATTAGCATGCCCCTTTGGGTTTTTTTGGGGGGTGCGAGTTGGCTTTTGTGATTTTTGTTTTTTGGTGGTAAGAACTCTTAACATGAGATCTACCCTCAAAAAAGTGTTAATTATACAATACTTCATTGTTAACTACAAACACTATGCTGTACAGCAGAGCTCCAGAATCTATTCATCTTGCATAACTGAAATTTTTTTAAAAGCTATTTATGATGGGAGGGGGCGGAGCAAGATGGTGGAGGAGTAGGAGACCTGGATTTCATCTGGTCTCAGGAACTCAGCTGGATAGGGATCAAACCATTCTGAACACCTACGAACTCAACAGGAGATCAAAGAAAACAATAGCTACAACTCTCTGAATGGAAAAGTGACCACTTTCTGGAAGGTAGGACAGGCGGAGAAGTAAATCCGAGGCGATATTCGGGAGGATAGACGGCCGGGGAGGGGGCCTCCATCAGCTGCTTCTGGCAAGTGATTGAGCTGCGGAGCACAAAATCGGGACTTTTAGAAGTCGGCTCCGCTGAGGGACGTCACTCCAGTGGCTAACCGGGGGATGGAAACCTCGCGGGAGAGTGTGGTCTCAGGACCCTCAGGGTCACAGAAAGACCGGGGGTACCTGAGGGCAGCAGAGCTCCCAGGTATCGAAGGAGGGAGCTGGCTGCAGAGACAGAGTCGAGGCACGAGCTCTCAGCTTGGGGTTGCCATGAACCATGAACTGTGGCAGAGTTGGGCCACTGATCCTCCAGCAGGGACCCAAAAAGCAGCAGATCCGGGGAGACTCCCCTTCCTCCCCCAGGAGGAATGGCATGGGAGTACACCGCAGGGATCTGCTGGGTTTGGAGACTCCACATGGGGTCGGGTGCCAGAGATAGAAATGCTCGGTCACAGGCCAGGTGAGCACGGAGTGTGGCCAGAGACCGGGGAAACAGGAGTGATTGACTGTTTTCTCTGGAGTGCACTGAGGAGCGGGGCCCCAAGTTCTCGGCTCCTCCAGGGTGGAGATTGGTAGGCCACCATTTTCACTCTCGTCCTCCAAAGTTGTACGGAAAGCCTGCAGGGAACAAAAGCTCCCGAGAGCAAACCCAAGCAGATTACTTAGCCCAGACCAGGAAGGGCGGGGCAATACCGCCTCCAGCAAAGACATTTGGGAACCACGGCAACAGGCCCCACCCCCAGGAGATCAGCAAGAACAGCCAGCCAAGACCAAGTTTACAAATTGATGAGAACGGCAGAACTCCAGTGCTAGGGGAATACTGCACATAGAATTCATGGCTTTTTTTTTTTTTTTAAGATTTTATTTATTTATTTGAGAGACAGAATGAGATAGGGAGAAAGCATGAGAGGGGGAGGATCAGAGGGAGAAGCAGACTCCCTGCTGAGCAGGGAGCCCGATAAGGGACTCAATCCCGGGACTCCAGGATCATGACCTGAGCTGAAGGCAGTCACTTAACCAACTGAGCCACCCAGGCCCCCTGAATTCATGGCTTTTTTATCATGATTCATTAGTCTTTCAAAGTTAATTTTTTTAACTTTTTTTTTGAATTTTTCTTTTTCCCTTTTTCAACCAACATCTTATCAATCCCTTTTTTAAAAAAATTTTTTTATTTTTCATTTTCTATCCCTTCATAGTAGTTACCCTTAGTTTTGGCATATATATATATATATAAGTTGTTCTCTCGTTAAAATTTTGAGATACAGTTTCTTCTAACATATCAAAGTATACCCTAAATCTCTAGTGAATGGCTTTGTTCCAATGACCTGCATGATCACATTCTCTCCCCCGCTTTTTTTTTCTTTTGTTCTTTCCTTTTTTTCTAATCCTCTTCTTTATTTTTTCAAACACCTTCTTATCAATTCCTTTTTTAAAATTTTTTATAATTTTCATCTTTATAGTCATAGCCCATCCATCCCTTCATGGTATCAACCCTTATTTTCTACATATATAACTATTTCTTTCTTTAAAATTTTAGGAGGCACTTTCTTCTACAGACCAAAATACACCTAAAATCTAGAGTGTGGCAATGATCTATAGGCAGGCCTGATCATATTTGATCATATTCTGTATTTTTTGTTTTGTTCTGTTTTTGTTTGTTTTTATCTTTTTCTTTTTTCCCTCTTTCTTTTATCTTTCTTTCCCTTTCTTTTCCCCTGGTTTCAGGTCTTTTCTGAATTGTTTAGGGTATATTTTCTGGGGACGTTGTTAACCTGTTAGCATTTTGTTCTTGCATTCATCTATTCTCCTCTGGACAAAATGACATGAGGAAAAAATCACCTCAACAAAAAGAACAAGAGGTAGTACTGTCTGCGAGGGACACACTCAGTATGGACATTAGTGCAATGTTGGACCTGGTTTTCAGAATCATGATTTTAAAGATACTAGCTGGGCTTGAAAAAAGCATGGAAGTTATTAGAGAAACCCTTTCTGGAGAAATGAAAGAACTAAAATCTAACCAAGTCGAAATCAAAAAGGATATTAGGAGGTGCAATCCAAAATGGGGGCACTAACTGCTAGGATAAATGAGGCAGAAGAGAGAATCAGCGATATAGAAGACCAAATGATGGAAAATAAAGAAGCTGAGAAAAAGAGAGATAAACACTACTGGATCACGAAGGCTGAATTCGAGAGATAAGGGATACCATAAGACGAAACAACATTAGAATAATTACGATGCCAGAAGAAGAAGAAAGAGAGAGAGGGGCAGAAGGTATATTGGAGCAAATTATAGCAGAGAACTTCCCTAATGTGGGGAAGGAAACAGGCATCAAAGTCCAGGAGGCACAGAGAATGCCTTTCAAAATCAATAAAAAATAGGTCAACAACCTGACATCTAATAGTAAAACTTACGAGTGTCAGAGACAAAGAGAAAATCTTGAAAACACCTCGGGAGAAGAGATATGTAACCTACATTGGTAGAAACATTAGATTGGCAACACACCTATCCACAGAGACCTGGAAGGCCAGAAAAGACTGGGATGATCTATTTAGAGCACTAAACGAGAAAAATATGCAGCCAAGAATACTATATACAGCTAGGTTGTCATTGAAAATAGAAGGAGAGATAAAAAGCTTCCAGGACAAACAAAAACTAAAGGAATTTGCAAACACGAAACCACCCCTCCAAGAAATATTGAAAGGGGTTCTCTAAGCAAAGAGAGAGCCTAAAAGCAACATGGACCAGAAAGGAACACAGACAATATACAGTAACAGTCACCTTACAGGCAATACAATGGCACTAAATTCATACCTTTCAATAGTTACCCTGAATATAAATGGGCTAAACGCTCCAATCAAAAGACAAAGGCTATCAGATTGGATTAAAAAACAAGACTCATCAATATGCTGTCTGCAAGAGACTCATTTTAGACCCAAAGACATCCACAGATTGAAAGTGAGGGGGTAGAAAACCATTTACCATACCAATGGACACCGAAAGAAAGCTGGGGTGGCAATCCTTATATCAGACAAATTCGATTTTAACACAAAGACTGTAATAAGAGATGAGGAAGGACACTATATCCTACTTAAAGGGTCTATCCAACAAGAAGATCTAACAATTGTAAATATCTATGCCCCGAACATGGGAACAGCCAATTTTATAAGGCAATTAATAACAACAGCAAATAACACACTGACAACAATACAATAATAGTGGGGGACTTTAACAACCCACTGACTGAAATGGACAGATCATCTAAGCAAAAGATCAACAGGAAATAAAGACTTTAAATGACACACTGGACCAAATGGACTTCACAGACATATTCAGAACATTCCATCCCAAAGCAAAGGAAGACACATTCTTCTCTAGTGCCCATGGAACATTCTCCAGAATTGATCACATCCTAGGTCAAAAAGAAGGTCTCAACCAGTACCAAAAAATTGGGATCATTCCCTGCATATTTTCAGACCACAATCCTTTGAAACTAGAACTCAATCACAAGAGGAGAGTCGGAAAGAACTCAAATACCTGCAGGCTAAAGAGCATCCTAGTAAAGAATGAATGGGTCAACCAGGAAATTAAAGAAGAATTAAAAAAATTCATGGAAACCAATGAAAAGGAAAACACAACTGTTCAAAATCTTTGGGATACAGCAAAGGCAGTCCTAGAGGAAAGTATATAGCAATACAAGCCTTTCTCAAGAAACAAGAAAGGTCTCAAATACACAACCTAACCCTACACCTGAAGGAGCTAGAGAAAAAACAGCAAATAAAGCCTAAACCCAGCAGGAGAAGAGAAATAAAGATCAGAGCAGAAATCAATGAAATAGAAACCAAAAGAACAGTAGAACAGATCCACGAAACTAGGAGCTGGTTCTTTGAAAGAATTAACAAGATTGATAAACCCCTGGCCAGACTTACCCAAAAGAAAAGAGAAATGACCCAATTCAACAAAATCATGAATGAAACAGGAGAGATCACAACCAACACCAAAGAAATACAAACATATATACGAACATATGATGAGCAACTCTATGCCAGCAAATTAGATAACCTGGAAGAAATGGATGCATTCCTAGAGATGTATCAACTCCCAAAATTGAACCAGGAAGAAATAGAAAACCTGAACAGACCTATAATCACCAAGGAAATTGAAGCAGTCATCAAAAATCTCCACACAAACAAAAGCCCAAGGCCAGATGGCTTCCCAGGGGAATTCTACCAAACATTTAAAGAAGAATTAATACCGAGCCTCCTGAAACTATATTCCAAAAAATAGAAATGGAAGGAAAACTTCCAAACTCATTTTATGAGGCCACCATTACCTTGATCCCCAAACCAGGCAAAGACCCCATCAAAAAGGAGAAATACAGACCAATATCCTTAATGAACATGGATGCAAAAATTCTCACCAAAATACTAGCCAATAGGATCCAACAGTACATTAAGAGGATTATTCACCATGACCAAGTAGGATTTATCCCTGGGCTGCAAGGGTGGTTCAACATCCGCAAATCAATCAACCCGATACAATATGTTAACAGAAGAAAGAACAAGAATCATATGATCCTCTCAATAGATGCAGAAAAAGCATCTGACAAAGTACAGCATCCTTTCTTGATCAAACTCTTCAGATTATGGGGATACAGGGTAAATACCTCAATATCATAAAAGCCATCTATGAAAAACCTATAGCAAATATCATTCTCAATGGGGAAAAACTGAGAACTTTCACCCTAAGGTCATGAGTGCGTCAGGGATGTCCACTATCACCACTGCTATTCAACACAGTGTTAGAAGTCCTAGCCACAGCAATCAGATAGCAAAAAGAAATCAAAGGCATCTAAATCGGCAAAGAGGAAGTCAAACTCTCACTCTTTGCAGATGATATGATACTTTATGTGGAAAACCCAAAAGACTCCACCCCAAAACAGCTAAAACACATTCAGGAATTCAGTAAAGTGGCAGGATATAAAATCAATGCACAGAAATCAGTGGCATTCTTATATGCCAACAACAAGATAGAAGAGAGATAAATTAAGGAGTCAATCCCATTTCCAATTGCACCCAAAACCGTAAGATACCTAGGAATAAATCTAACCAAAGAGGCAAAGGATCTGTACTCAGAAAACTATAAAATACTCATGAAAGAAATTGAAGAAGACATAAAGAAATGGAAAAACGTTCCATGCGCATGGATTGGAAGAACAAATATTGTGAAGATGTCAATGCTACCTAGAGCAATCTACACATTCAAGGCAATCCCCATCAAAATACCATCCACTTTTTTCAAAGAAATGGAACAAATACTCCTAAAATTTGTATGGAACCAGAAGAGACCCCGAAGAGCCAGAGGAATGTTGAAAAAGAAAAGCAAAGCTGGCGGCATCACAATTCCGGACTTCCAGCTCTATTACAAAGCTGTCATCATCAAGACAGTATGGTACTGGCACAAAAACAGACACATAGATCAATGGAACAGAATCGAGAGCCCAGAAATGGACCCTCAACTCTATGGTCAACTCATCTTTGACAAAGCAGGAAAGAATGTCCAATGGAAAAAAGACAGTCTCTTCAACAAATGGTGTTGGGAAAATTGGACAGCCCCATGCAGAAGAATGAAACTGGACCATTTCCTTATGCCACGCACAAAAATAGACTCCAAATGGTTGAAAGACTGCAATGTGAGACAGGAGTCCATCAAAATCCTAAGGAAAACACAGGCAGCAACCTCTTCGACCTCAGCCGCAGCAACTTCTTCCTAGTAACATCGCCAAAGGCAAGGGAAGCCAGGGCAAAATGACCTGTTGGGATTTCATCAAGATAAAAAGCTTTTGCACAGCAAAAGAAAAAGTCCACAAAACCAAAAGACAACCGACAGAATGGGAGAAAATATTTGCAAATGACCTATCAGATAACGGGCTTTGTCCAAAATCTATAAAGAACTTAATCAAACTCAACACCCAAAGAACAAATGATCCAATCAAGAAATGGGCAGAAGACCTGTACAGACATTTTTCCAAAGAATACATCCAACTGGCCAACAGACACATGAAAATGTGCTCCACATCACTTGGCATCAGGGAAATCCAAATCAAACCTCAATGAGATACCACCTCACACCAGTCAGAATGTCTAAAATTAACAAGTCAGGAAACGACAAATGTTGGCGGGGATGTGGAGAAAGGGGAACCATCCTATACTCTTGGTAGGAATGCAAGCTGGTGCAACCACTCTGGAAAATATTATGGAGGTTCCTCAAACAGTTGAAAATAGAGCTACCATATGATCCAGCAATTGCACTACTGGGTATTTCCCACAATGATACATATGTAGGGATCCAAAGGGGTACGTGCACCCCAATGTTTATAGCAGCAATGTCCACAATAGCCAAACTGTGGAAAGAGCCAAGATGTCCATCGACAGATGAATGGATAAAGAAGAAGTGGTATATATACACAATGGAATATTATGCAGCCATCAAAAGGAATGAGATCTTGCCATTTGCAATGACATGGATGGAACTGGAGGGTGTTATGCTGAGTGAAATAAGTCAACCAGAGAAAGACTTGTATCATATGACCTCCCTGATATGTGGAATTCTTAATCTCTGGAAACAAACTGAGGGATGCTGGAGTGAGGGTGGGTGGGAGGGATGGGGTAGCTGGGTGATAGACACTGGGGAGGTTTTGTGCTATGGTGAGTGCTATGAATTGTGCAAGACTCTTGAATCACAGATCTGTACTTCTGAAACAAATAATGCAATATATGTTAAAAAAAAAAAAGAAGATAGCTGGAGGGGAAGAATGAAGGGGGGTAAATCGGAGGGGGTGACAAACCATGAGAGACGATGGACTCTGAAAAACAAACTGAGGGTTCTAGAGGGGAGGGGGGTGGGTTGAGGGGTTAGCCTGGTGATGGTTATTAAAGAGGGCACATTCTGCATGGAGCACTGGTGTTATGCACAAAGAATGAATCATGGAACTCTACATCAAAAACTAATGATGTGATGTATGGTGATTAACATAACAATAAAAAATTTAAAGGAAAAAAAAAAGCTACTTTTGTTGTCCTCATTACCTGAACCTTCTCCACAAACACACTCTGATTTATGACTTTCTCTATCCTTCTTGACCTGTCAAGGTTTCTGTACTCCTCATGTTTCTACATACATTTCAGATACCTCTGGGTTTATATTACTTTACCTTAATACCTTGTATTTATGGACCATGAAAATGGCACTAAATCTTTACAGTGGTTTGACTGATGCAGAGCCCATTGACTAATGTGACCATAGCATACCACTTTGTCGCACAGAGGCCCACATCCTAGGAAACCCCTCAGTCCTGGGAAAACCCAGATGGTCGGACAAGCTAACGTAAGGCTGTGTTTTAAAAGACGTCTTCTGCATCTACATTCTCTTTTATTATGATCCACCCTTGCTGAGATGTGAATGTAACCTGTTACAAATTGAAACACTTTGTAAAGCACTTTCACATGTACAATTTCATTTGCTTCTTAAAATTCCTTTGTGAGACAAGATTTCCACATAGTTTCATCTCCTTCATCTATTTAAACATAGTATGACACATTAGGCAGAAAATATATTCAGATATTAATCTGTGTCTTATTTTCTTTCCCTTCCCTCCAAAAAGGTAGGCAGACCTTACCCGCAAGGACATTATAGGAGCCAAAGCAGAAGCTGTTTGAACAAACTCTCTTTTGTGAAAGTCCACATTCATTTATTCATTGATTTGCTCCTTTCACAAATGTTTTTTGAATATTTGCTATAAGAGAGCCAGTTCTAGAATGGAATGGAGGCAGTTGTGGGGGGAAAAGGGATAAGCAAACCAATACTGAGAAGAATGTAAGATAATCCTGAATGCTGTGTAGAGAGTAACTATAAAGAAAAGTCTGGGGCACCTGGGTGGCACAGTTGGTTAAGCATCTGACTCTTGGTTTCTGCTTAGGTCATGGCCTCATGATCATGAGTTTGAGCCCCACATCGGGCTCCACGCTGAGTGTGGCGTCTGCTTAAGATTCTCTCTCCCTCTGCCCCTCCCACTTGTGCTCTTTCTATAATAAACAAATCTTTTAAAAAAAAAGAAAGAAAAGTCATAGCTAAAGACCATGAGGTTATGTTAGTTTAGCTGATTGGAGAAGGCCTTTGGAGACGATGACATTCAAGCAGGTATAGCATTCTTGGAGAAGGGAATCATAATATAAACTTCCTGGGCCAGGAATGAACTACTGTGTTTGAAGAAAAGAAGTTCAGTACCTCTGAATCATAACAGACAAGAGTTACAGTGATTTAAAGATAAAGACACAAAAGGGGGCAAGAACAAGATCATGGAGGGTCAACTAGGCCAGGGAAACACATTTAGGATTCTCTCCTATGTATGATAGGCCTGAAGATTTTAAGCAAGGGAGACACACAGTTTGATTTATGCCACTTGATACAGTGTAGAGGCCAGTTGGGGAAAAGAAAGTGATGAGAGTAGTCAAGAAAAGAGGTGGGAGAAATGGACGCATTAGGTTTAGGTTTTAGAGGTAATGTTGACAATACTTGCTGATACACTGGGTATGAGCAAAGGTTGAAGAGTCAGTGCAAAAAGAAACATAATTTCCTGGGCTTTGGCATGAGAAACTCAAAACTCAGGGTTGGAAGAAGAATGGGGAAGATGGCGGGATATCTAGGCAAAATAGATGGGAGAATTAATGAAAAGTTTTATTTTGCCCAAGTTAGATTTAAGAGACCTAATAGACATGGAGATGTTAAAGGAGTGGTTTATATAAGAAGTCATTGAGAAGACTACCAGATGTCCTGGATGACGAGGGCAGACAGAAGATGTGTATTTGAGGAAAGAGAGGTTGGATTCTCTAGAAAGAGGAGTAGATTACCCCAAACCTAGGGAGGGAACATAGTCTGCAAGACTTGCAAATAGTAAGGCCCTGAGACCCAGATCCACACCTTTGCAGCACACTGGCAAGGTGTTTGGAGTGTGGAGTAATGGGCACTTTTTATATCTAGGAAGGCTGGACCTCAATTACGAGGGCTCTCAGCCCTAGAAAATATCTTCATGCTCATTAAGCAAGATGAAAACAAAAGAGGTTCTAAACCTCAGGCAATCATGTGAACCCAAAAAAGGGGCATCTCAGAGATAATTAGGTGGATCAAAGAAAGAATCAAGGGACATTCCCAAGAAATCTATAAAGAAAGAAAGAAAGAAAGAAATCAAGCTTGGACAATAGGACATTATCACCTAGTCAGAGATAAATGGGGTCACAGGCAACCCTTAGGCATCAGCAGGGCCAGTGAGTCTGTAGAAAACCAGTAAGCCTTGATATGTCAATGATACCAGAATTAGAAGGAAATCAGGAGGGCGAGGGCATAGCACCCTCATGAACAAAACCCATCTCTTCTATGA
>NW_027397131.1:175443-210776 GCF_003265705.2 Callorhinus ursinus
AAATATAATTTCCCTCTAACCAACAGATGGGAGTCTGGGGAACGACAATTTCTCTGCACATCTGAGGTATAGCACGAGTGAATTTAATGACACTGCAACATGAATAAAGTATATAGAGTGAAAGGAAAACTGTGAACTACACTGAGTAAGGCATACATTTAAGAAGTAGGTGGAGAAATAATAAAATAACAAATAGCTAATAGCACACTTTCTTGTCTTCAAAAAAAACTGTCTTAAGAAGGAAAAAAAATAACTATTATGCTCTATATAACATGCAAACCGAAGCTTCATGAAAAATATTTCTGATCTTTCCAATGGTGTAATGACTTGATCTGTGTGTGTTTCTTTATATGAAACCAGTCATTTAAGGAAGATTATTAAATTGAGTGCACAATAATCTAAAGCCTAAACTAAGAACTCAGTAAATAATGCCACAGTCTTACTTACAAGATTGTGAATAATTATCACAACCTTGATGGCTGGCATATCCTATTTGACTTTTTAGCCCCCACTTAACCCTAATTCCTAAGATTTCTCATTCTCATCTGTAGGCACACTGGCAAAAATAAATAAATAAAAATAAATTTTATATATATATCTGCATATATATATACATATATATGCACATATATATATATGATCAAATTTGAGAAACCCATCCTTGGAGCTTCCTTTACTCATACAGGAATAGCACACAGAAAGGGCACATTATTGCACATGGCAATAATTTGATAAAATATTAATCAGCTCTAGTTTTGTTTTAAAATAATCCCTAAGCAACTGTTTCTCTTTATGAGAACATAAAGTATTGACAGCTTAAGAAATCTTTTTCTCACAAATCATGTATTTATTTTCATAACCATGTATTAGTTCTATGGAATATCGACATGATTACACTTTATTATAGATTCATAGGAAAATAAATTCAACCTCTTTGCTATTATTCCCCCAGGCCTAGAATTTATATGGGAGTATGGAAACAAAAACACTCCCTATGTAAAAATCTCCCTTATTTAAAATTTTCAGTTTGGTTTCTGCTAGTATATACACAGGCAGACAAAGTAGGGTTCAAAAAATAACTATGGTCTCTTCAGATAAAAATTGTGTATTCTTCCTGGAGATATTCATTCCAGAGTGGCTATTGATGGGTCAGAGTAGCTCTTCAACCGAGAAAGCATTTGTTCAGTCTCTTCTCTCTCTGCCACCCATGACATTCAAGGCTCTTAGCAGAAGAAAGCCACTTGTGATCAGATGCCTGGTTGGCATTTTCTGCCCCTTCCATCCCTCCGTCCTTGCTAGCTTTGTAAATAGATTTTTCCTCCCACCCACACCCCACACTCTTTATGATCAAGTTAACAATCTTTTCTTTAAGGATTTTAGTTAATATGAGGAAACTATAAAATAGAAAAGAGCTCAGAGAAAATTATGGATAGACCATTCACAGAGACAGAAATGTACGTGGCATTTCAACACTTCAAAAGATATTCATTCCCATTCATTTTGAGATAAACACACAATGGGAAATATAAAAAAAAAAGGTGATTAACACACAATGTTGAGAAGGATGTAGGGAACAAGTATGGCTGATAGGAATCACCAAATTATCTTCCACTAAGGCTGTGCCTATTTAGATTCCTATCAGCATATAAAATGCACCTATCTTTTGGGCAGGTGCCCAAAATGACATGTGCAAGGCTCTTCGTTGCAATGGGGTATGCAATAGCAAAAGACTGTAAATGACTTGAATCAGGTTTTCACTAAATGAATTATTTTACATTTACATAATGAAACACTATACAACTACATTTTAAAACATGATCCATCTCCCTGTATATATTGAGATGAATGTACTTCCCAAATATATTGTTAAATGAAGATAACATGAAGCAAAACAGTGTTATAGCAATCTCATTTTTTAAAGATTTATGTATTTATTTGAGAGATAGAAAGAGAGGGGACGAGTGAGGGGAGGACCAGAGGGAGAGAGAGAGAATCTCACAGAGACTCTGCACTGAGCACAAAGCCTGATGCAGGGCTCGGTCTCACAACTATGAGATCACAACCTGAGCCAAGACCAAGAGTCAGACACTTAACCAACTGCGCCACCCAGGTGCCCCTCAATCTCATTTTAAAAAGAAAAAATATATATATACATTAATATGCTGTGAAGGATACTGGGAGCAATGGTTGCCTGTGGAGGTGGGGTAAGCATCTGGGGGTTTAGAAATTGGTGGAAAGGAGTGTTTATTTTTTTTAAAGTATATTCTTTTTGTGCTTTTTGAATTTTTTATCATGTGCAAGTAATATTCATTAAAATTAATAAATGATTTAATGAGATATAAAGAGCACTAAACTGTATGCTAAGGAATTTAGTTTTTACCTAAAGATGGTGGGGAGCCATTAAACGGCCTTCAGAAAGGAAACAGCATGATGACACAACATCACCAGCATTTGAGTTGTGTATCACTAGCATTCAGTGCACTGGGACTGCTTAGAACAGTGATTCTCCATCGTTACTGCATATTGGAATGTCCAAACTCCATCCTCATACATCCTAATGTAATGGTCAGGGCATCAGGGATTTTTAAAGCTCCCTAATTGATTATAGTGCATAGCCAGGATTGAGGACGACTGACATAGAAAATTGCTTAAGTAATTAGGTAATCACTAATAAAGAGTTAAATAATGCCATGGGGGAAGGAAAAGAAAAGGCAAATGCTAGAGATATTAAGAAAATGAATCTTCAGAACTCATAGATTGACTGGATTTAGGGTGTAAAAGAAAGGGAGGCTTCAAAGATGTGGGCAAACAGGCAATGTCAGATGCTTCTGAGACACTCAAGTGGAGGGATACAGGAGAAACTGACTATGGATCTGGGGTTTGGAAAATGAACATATTAGAGATTTGGACACTGTAATTAGCAGAAAAGGCTTTTATTTAAAAATACAATAGAGAAAATGGTATTTGAAAAGTTCCAAAAATAGAATTATAAACAGAGATAGAATAGCAAAAAGATGAACATACAAAGAAGAATGAAGTAAAAAAAAAAAAAAAAATGGCCAGAGAGATGGGAGTAAAAAACAGAAAATGGGGTTTGTTGAAAGAGGTATCTTCAAGAAAATAATTATTAACAGGGTTAATTCCTATGGGAAAACTAAGATAGGGAAAGTCTTTTATGGATTTAGCAGCTAGAAGCTGACCTTGGTGAGAGCAGTGTCCATGGGGTGTGTAGGTAGAGTACTGCATGGATTACAGTGGGCTCCATGAAGTATGTAGATAGACTCCAGACTGCAATAGGAAGTAGGACTGACAGGAGATAAGAAGTGGAAAGAGCAGATATTTCTTTAAGATGGCATCTTTCTAGAAGATGGCTATAAAGAATAGGGGATTGATATAGTTTGATTACTTTTCAAAATTGGAGAAACAAGCATATTTCTACACCAAAAGTGAAGAGTTATTATGTAATGAAGCTGATGAGAAACAATGAGAAAACTGATGGAGACATTTCTCCAAGGAGGCTGGAGAGGAAGGGACCTAGATCTTAGGTAGTAAATTCTATCTTGAGCAGGAGGATTGGCATTTCTTCTGATGTTTAAGGAAAGATGATGTGAAAACAGCAAGGATGGAGAAAAGGTTTGCTGGAGCTGGAAAAGGGAAGGTCCCCCCCTCTTGTGAAGCTTCTATTCCTCTCTGAAGCTGGAGACATTAGCTGCAGAGAGCAAGGGAGATGTATTAAGGGAAATGAAGAAAGTTTAAAATAGCCAGGGTTGGGAGGAGGATAGGAGGAAAAGCCAGCCAAGGTCATGGAGAGGAACTTTCACAGAGGAATAGACAACTCCTGTGGAAGTCCACCAGGTCATTCTGTTAGCTCACTGTACTCACCTAGATGCAGATGGCATGAGCCGTGGGAACTGCAAATGGGAATCTGAGTCACAAGAATCTGGAAATGCACTTAATGGGGCACCCAGACCTCAGGAATCTCCAGGGATACTAACATAGTAATATGTGGCTGTAAATTAAAGTAAATCCCAAAGAAAAATAACAGTTGTATGAAGAGCAAGAAACATGATCAGGGAAATGTCAAAAATAGAAGGAAGAAAGTATTATGAAAAACATGATTGACTTGGATAAACTGGCAGCACAGAGGAAAGAAATAAGGAAGGGATCCTAGATTCAGAAAATAATACTGAAGACTGTGAGCTCCAGAATGGGAAACCATTCACCATTGTAGACCCAGGAGCACAGCAGAACCTCAACAAAGACTTGTTGAATTAACAACATCAGCAAAACAAAAGAAACAAACAAAAACCCAAGAAACTGAGAGGCACACAGAATATGTGAATGAGGGGAGCTCCTGAGAGTTTGATTTCCCATCCACATTGTGATAATGAAGTCAATGGGGAGGTGGCTCCAGAACTCAAAAAGAGCTAGAATTTCCTGGATTGGTAAAAAGAGGCTGCTCTAAGTGAGCTGGGGCTATGTGTCAATGCTCCATAAATTACTTCCTCTTTGCCTTACAAAGGAACAGGTCAAAAAGATCAGCTCATCTTAAATTCTCTCCAAGGAATGCAGAAACTTTTTTTTTCCCCAGACTAGGCTGCATCCTACTCTTTGCTTCTGGTACCCAACTGACCTTTAAATGAGTTGTATGTGGGAATGTGAGCTACATCTTGGCCAATTAGCCCTGCTGCTCAGTCTGAGAAGCTGCCTTGTTAAATCACCAGGGCCCTTCCTCCTCCTACTGCCTGCTCTTCTCACAGTGGGATCCCCACGGAATCACTGAATAGCTGTGCTTATTTAGGGAAAAGTATGTGAAGACTATATATATATATATATATATATATATATATATATATATATATATATATATAGTGCCTCTATAATCTAGCCTCTCTACCCTAACCCCTCACACATACTTCCTCCTGCTTTTTTTTGGCAGGGAGAGATATTCCTTATGTGTGTTTTTTTGAATTAAAATTGTTATTTTTTTAAAAAGGGAAGGACATTTGACTTCTTGCCCCACTTATAGTACTGAACTCTTTAGAAGTGGCTAAAAATAGCACTGGGGGGAGATGCTAAAATACAAACTGTCTTACCTGCTAGAACGAGAGTTGAGGTTATTTTCAACTTTTAAAATTCTTTCAACTGAGGTATATTTTGTACGCCTGCAATAAACAACATTCTACTGGCATAGTATGTACTATACTCAGCAACCTATAATTAAGCATTTCTAAAATTTCCATGAAGATGTCATTTTAAATACCACAAAGAGGTGCTGAGTTTCTCGCAGAAAATATAAAACAGCTCATTAGCATTTGCATGAAGACAAAATAACACCTCCACATTTTAAAAACAAAATACTTTTTTAAATCTTCAATTTATATATGGCTTTTCCTTCTAAGTACTTTGATTAATGTCTTCCTGGCTAAAGCATTTGAGGAAAAGGTGTTAAAATTACCTTCAACTAATTTAGTCATTGCTAGCTGCTCAGTGTAACAGTAACAAATGGAATCTTCCATGTTGCAAACTGTCCTCAGAATCACACTACACAATAAATTTGGATAGTGATAGAAAAAGTATGTAGGCAGCCAGTGCAAAATTATGTTGCAAAAGCAAATTTTCTCCCCTCCTTTCCCCCCAGCTTCCTCTAGGTCTGTTTTTCCTGTCCTGAATATGTTTGCAAATACATGTCAAGACTGTGCCATAATAAACCTGCTTGAAAATGGAGGAATTAAATATGATGATAATTAATGAAAATATTCTTGTAGTTGGGCTATGTTTCAATTTTAACTACTGTAGTCATTCAATATAAAAAAAAGTTGTACTTGAATTTACTTGAAGGAAATTTAATTGAATTTACTTAGCAGTTTTAATTTTTCTTTAATTTCTTTTATATAAGTCATTTCTTTTTGTTCTCTGTTCCAATAAAATCAGTAGATGAGAGGGAATTTTTCTTTCTTCTGTAAACATTGTTTAGTTTAGTTTGAAACTAAAATATGAACAAATGGCATTAGTGCCAATACTCAGTAAGGAATGCTAAGAGAGAAGCATTTTCCTTTGCTACATTTTACACTTTTACACTGTAGCACAGAGGGAGGAGCTGGTCTGAAGGGCCGGGGGTTTCCAAGGATGGACAGAACTCAGATTGGATATATACCAAAGGAGAAGGGAAGGGTGAGAAACAGATGTAGGATGACGATGAATATAAGATTTGCCCAAGGAGAATATGTGTAAATAGCAGAGGCATTGCCAAATGTTGAACTGAATAAACGACCAAAATTAAAGATGCAAATTATAATTTTGTAAAAAAAAAGTCAATGTTCGTGCCAACAGGAACACCTTGGCACTGGTGTACTTTTCCCTCTAATAATTAAAGCCAATCTGCTTATGAAGCTGCTCTTCCCTGGATCTTTCAAGTAGCACATCAAGTGAGCTAACGCCAGCATACTAAATGATGCATTATTACTCAACAGCCATAATCACTCAGGGACTGAAAAAGGTCTAGAAACGGATTCAACATAATTAAAGGACTAAAAGGAGCCAGGGCAATGAACAGACTGTTCTGGACTCTATTTTGCCACCAGGTAGAAATGTTGATACTGAATATATTCTTCCAGCATTATTAATTTCCTTGCCCAAAACAGTAAGATATATCACAGTTAATTCATATGCTGAAAAATTACCACAGATGCATCTCTGAAGCTTTTGAAATACCTGAGTCCTATCCTTTGTCTTATACTGTCCCCAGATGTAAAGGAGAGATGATTAAGTGTTACCACTTGCAGCTAACAGTGATTCCATTGTAGCAGAAGTTACTCCCGAGGGCGCCTGGGTGGCTCAGTTGGTTAAGCGACTGCCTTCGGCTCAGGTCATGATCCTGGAGTGCCGGGATCGAGTCCCGCATCGGGCTCCCTGCTCAGCAGTGAGTCTGCTTCTCCCTCGGACCCTCCCCCCTCTCATGGTCTCTCTCTCTCTATCTCATTCTCTCTCTCAAATAAATAAATAAAATCTTAAAAAAAAAAAAAGTTAACTCCCGAGCTTCTGCCGTCTTGCTCTAAAAACGTGCTGTACACCCAGAATCCTTCCTAAGCAACTCTCTAGGAAGCCACAACTGATTCGCCTGAGTTGGTCCATGAGATACACCACAGTTTAGGGTAATCCTAAAGCACTAACATCCTTCCTCTCCACCTTCACAAAAATTAGACCAGGTATTCATGGTCAAAGTGAACCAGTGCAGGTGTGTGAGAACCAAGAGGCCCAGGCATCCTGAGGCATTCATTTATTTGCTTGCAAGTATTTCTTGAACTCCTTCAACAGTCCTGTCACTGCTAGATTCTGAATACAATAACTAAAATTCAACTTCTGCCAACAAGGAACCTAAAGTTTAATGGATTTATTCCCAGGATTTCCAAACTAAAAGAAAAGTAAGGGAGACTGGTTAGAAATTTTCTAAATAGGGGCGCCTGGGTGGTTCAGTCGTTAAGCATCTGTCTTCAGCTCAGGTCATGGTCCCAGCATCCTGGGATCGAGCCCTGCATTGGGCTCCCTGCTCAGCAGGAAGCCTGCTTCTCCCACTCCCCCTGCTTGTGTTCCCTCTCTCGCTGTGTCTCTTTCTGTCAAATAAATAAATAAATAAATAAAATAGCGTGGAAGCTTTATAAACAAAAAAAGCAAAAGAAATTTTCTACATAGTAAACTGGTCCTTTAACTTCACAGCGGTTCTGGAGCTGTACAAACAAAGCATTAGGTTTTTTTATACCCAAGCAATTATCTCCATGATGCAGCTTATGTGTTCCCTTATTCACTAGTTAAGCACTGAAAAGTATAAATATAATTTGTATCAACACATAAATGTACAACAACAATATATTGGGTATATCGCAATGCAATGGGAAAACGACAGGTCTAGAACCAAAACAACCTCGGTTTGACCCTTCTCTATTTATTAGCTGGATTACTTTAGCCAAGTGACTCAGCTTTCTGAGTTTCAACTATCTCAACTCAAAAATAGTATGTAGGGGCACCTGTGTGGCTCAGTGGGCTCAGTCATCCGGCTCTTGATTACGGCTCAGGTCAAGATCTCAAGGTTGTGAGATGGAGCCTTATGTCGGGCTCTGTGCTCAGTGGGGAGTCAGCTTGAGATTCTCTCTCTCTCCCTCTTCTTCTGCCTCTTCCCTCCCCTCCACTCACAAGCTCTCCTTCTCTCTCTCTCCCTCTCAAAATTAATAATAATATGTGAATTAATACTAAGCCAAAGATTAAATTAAATAACACAAAATAAGTTCCTGACATACAACAAACGTTCATAAAATTGTGATGTCATGTGATGTCCAGCATGGATCACATCCACTAAGAACATTGTCATGGAAGAAGCTAAAATAAAAAAGAAGTAGCATTGACCCTCTGGGTATTATTCTCTAAAAGATACCAAGACACAGTGTAAGAGGTATTTAGAATGGCCTGGCCATTTATTTATTAGCAGATGGCCACACTTGGTCACTGGAGCAGCACAAAGGAAGTGAGTAATGATTCTTCAGAAATCTTTCACTACTACAAATGGGAAAAAAAAAAAAAAAACACCACCAACAACAACCTACCATTGACTCTCTGGGAATCAGATCTCCAGCCTTCTGCATGTGCTACTTGATTTTTAATTTATGGAGTCAACAGAAGCCCTGTCTTCAGCAGCACAGATGCTGGACAAATAGCTAGGGCATTGATTTTGGTGTTTGGCCAAACTGATGGCATCATTATGTTGACTGAATATCACTGTCTCTAATAAAAATGCTTTATGTGGAGTCTCAGAGAAGGAAAAGGACTGGCTAGTTGTAGAAAAGGAGAGAAAAAAATGCAATCAAGAAGTAGTATTTTCTCTTGGGCCATTTGCCCTCTGTGTTTAAGCATTATGTAGTGATTTTTTAATGTTCATTTTCTGCTGTTTATTTTTATTTTTTTATGTTAATACCACCAAACATTAGGCAAGAGAAGTGTAAATATAATTTAGTTTGTCACATCAGTACATATTTGCAATATAGTAGTTAAAATATTTGATTAAAATTTATGTGAAAGATATGCAATCAAGCTTTTAATTAATTGTTTTTACCAAAACTAACAGCATTAGCTAAAAATATGATATATATTCAGAGAAAAAAGAGTTAAAAAGTTACTTGTCTTGGTTTCCCCTTAAAAGCTAAATTCAGGCATATAACCACAACATGAAAAAATCATTAATAATTATTTTTAGGGCATTAGAGGTATTAGCACAACCAAGTATAGGTTATTGATAGGAAAAAATAAAGATGCAAGAAACCCAAATAACTTGCATTTTGCAAATAAACTTTAATTTACTAAAGATTATAATATGAAAGAATATGTGTCTAAATAACCTTGAAAAGTAGTAACAAGTATAATAAATTTGCTGTCAGATTCTTTTTCATAACAGTTAATTTTCTATCATTCTGTGTATACATATACATATATACACACATTTTTATATAAAAATGACCTACATGCCACAGTTTTATACAGAACACACTGAGTTACTTAGCACAATGGCCAAACCCTCATCACAGAATATGCACATACGGAAGCCATACACATATCTTATTCAACAATACTGTCTTTTTCGCTTTTCTTGACTGATTGCTGAGCCACAGATCAAATCAACAGTTCAGTGATTTGATTCATTGCTTAGAAACCAAAAGCCCAATGACAAAAATACCAATTTACTAGTCTTACTGCCAAGTGTCATCCACCTTTAATTCATCCTGCATATCACCAGCACATTCGCCTTTTAAAAATACCGGTTTTATCATCTTAATAAACTTGTAGTACAATAATTACGACCTAAGGCCTTGTTGTCGAAAGGGCATATGTTCATATCTCAACGCTGCACTTTTTAGCTATGTGACTTCCAGTTATTTAACCCTTCTGAATTTAAACTTCAGTAGTCTCATCTATAAAACTGAAATAGTAAGTCATCTTTTTGCCATGAGAATTAAATAAGATAATACATGTAATATACTTAATAACATGACTGAAACATAGCCATTAGTCTTTCATGACATCTCTTTTGATAGTACCATGTTTATGGGACAAAGTTAAGAGTTTTCAGTATGATTTTTTTTTCCAGGTTCTAAATCCTGTTGGAATCACTGGTCGAGGTTTTAAGAAAATACTGAAGCCTAGGCCCCAACTGAATAAAAGCATCATTATTCTGGTCATGGAGCATCAATATTTGTTATGACCCATTGTAAGTCCTTACCCCAACTGGTCCAGCCCACTAATCTTTCCCTTCTTTCCACTGCTACAGGTCTTATACATGTCCCACTATGTCACAACCTGTGGTCCCAGTGATAACAGAAGACATTGCATTCCAAACATGGTATTCATTGTCAAAATTTTATTAACTAGATCAGAAATTATATTGGAGACATAAAGATATATGTAACAAAAACCTAACTCAAATTCACCTGAGGTGGGGTGGGAGGGAGGTCGGGAAAAAAAAGGCAATGTGCTGACTGATGCAACTGATTGGATAGGTCTGGTAGACCTGGATTCAGGTACACAGTATCATCAAAGTTCTATCTCTCTTCTCGCTCAGGTTCTCATGTGGGTAGTAACTTGTCTCTGATTGAATGTTGTCCACAAATAATTTATATCCACCTGGAGCCTCACAATATGACTTATTTGAAAATAGGGCCTTTGCAGATGTAATTAGTTAAGATAAAGTCATACTGGACTAGAGTGGACCCTAAATCCAATGACTGGTGTCCTTTTAAGAAGAGAAGAGGAAATACACACTCATCTAGAGAAGAAGGCCATATGAAGACAGAAGTAGAGACTGGGATGATGCAGCTACAAGCCAAAGGGTGCCAAGGATTTTTGGAAGCCACCAAAAGCTAGGAAGAAGTAAGGAAGGATTCTTCCCTAGAGCCTTCAGAGGGAACAAAGACTTGCTGACAAGTTGATTTTGGACTTCTTAGCCTCCAGAACTGTGAGAGAATAAATTTCTCTTGTTTTAAGCCATCAAACTTGCAGTAATTTGTTATGATAGCCTCAAGAATTGAATGCACAAGCCTAATGGCAAGAGTAAATTTTTTTTGATAGCAATGTAAAAATAGTTCCAGGGTGGCCTCATATTGGCACACTGCAATGTAAATCCATTTTAACCAACCACTGTGTCCAAAAGCTGAAGTCATTCTGGCCAGGATTGGTTCCCATTCACACTTCTCTGTTTTTCCTTTCTGCAACATAGGTTATAATGCACTGCATAATCTGTCCTGATAGTAAAGTGACCTTCTCTTTCTCAGGCTAGTCTGGATCTAGTAATGAGGATTCCCAAGAATGCAATTATCCCCTAAGACTGGCCTAGATCTAGCACACCATGAGAAGTCTAGACCTGGCATAACTAATACTGAATTTTTCTTCTCAGATTTCACCTTCATGAACTGAACAGTTGGTTGTTAGCAGTACCTGGGGAGGTCTGTATGGAGGTAGCTGCCAGAACCTATCACCTTCAGTAGAGGAAAGCAGCCACATCCAACTCTTGGTCTGAGAAAGCAAAACAAAGATAACAAATAACCCAACTCGATTCTTCTCTTACCTTTTACTCTCCAGCCTGTTCTTCCAATTGTCAAATCTATTCAGAAGCAGGAGAGGGCACTGAGGCAGTCCACAGAAGTCAGACTCCTACGGGGTACACAGCAGAGTAGAGAAAGTTGGATTATGGATCTGAGGGGGGCACATGAAGCACAGTGGCCTTGTAAGAAATAATGTAAGAAATGGATAATGGATCTGGTATGAGATAAATAGGAAAGATAAATGAGATGTTTTATTCATAGATTGTGTCCATGATTTTAAATAATGAAATAAGATGATAAATTAGAGATTTAGACCTTCTTTTAGGCAAGTCAGCCAAAATATACTGAAACCATCATAGTATATTTCAATTGACTAGCCTAAAAAGAGGTGAGATTGTACCCCACCTGCATCCTTCCTCTTCTAACATCCTCACAAATTTGATTTCCAAGTGTTACTTCTACTTTCTGTCCATGATCTTTCAACCAGTCTGCCTCTAAGAAGCTCCTAGATTCCACACTGTCTAAAATTAAATGCAAAGAAAGGATGGGTGGGTGGTTCAGGCAACAAAAATGAGCAACCGGCCAGGCTGGCATGATTGATTGGGCTTATGTACACATCAGGAAGATCAATCTAGTCTCCTTGAAAAAAAAAGAATTTTTTAAAAAGTTCAAATGACGGGGTGCCTGGGTGGCTCAGTCGTTAAGCATCTGCCTTTGGCTCAGGTCATGGTCCCAGGGTCCTGGGATCGAGCCCCGCATCGGCTCCCTGCTCAGCAGGAAGCCTGCTTCTCCCTCTCCCACTCCCCCTGTTTGTGTTCCCTCTCTCGCTGTGTCTCTCTCTCTGTCAAATAAATAAATAAAATCTTAAAAAAAAAGCTCAAATGACTTTACTTATAATCGAATATACTGTAGTCTCTCAGGGAATTCAACTGAGACACAGTAGAGTCTAGTACACCTGGTTTAGTGAGGAGAAAGTCACTTTTCATATAGGCGTTATTAGCCATCAAAGAGACAAGCAGCTAAAGCAAACAGCTAATATTATGTGGCAAGAGACAGGAAAGAGTAGACATGACCAGGGCAGAGCAGTCAAATCAGTAAATCTTCCCCGGAGGAACACCGCTGCCCTCTGTCTTCCTGGAGGGGTGCTTACTGCTTTTCACAAAGGAACAGGGTTAGCTTTGTGTGAACAGCATAACATCCACGGTCTTGGTTAACCCAAGATCAGAAGGAAAATTAACTTAGACTTGGTTAGCCAAAGAAACTGCACCTTAAGACAATGGAAGATGCCTTTAAGATAGACAAGTTTCAAATCAGACTCTGAAATTTTTCATATATTGAATAGATATGTATTGAAAAAATATTTTACCTGCCATATCCGAAATAGCATTTTTTTACCTGAAATTACCTGAGTAAATAGACATTCCAGAAAAGAGAGATTTTTAAAAATTAAACTATTCTTACAAAATTGGTTAGAGTTTCCCATAGCCCTAAGTATCTGAATACTTGCCTCAATTTTTTATGCCATTTTAAGCTCAGAGATATTCTCATTGGTACTTTGGATTCATGACTTATTGAGTGTAGAATATATTTATTAAAGTAGAAACTTGGATTATGTGAAGAATGACTTTCAATTATACTCTAAACTGAAAAAAAGTTGTTTATTTTACTTTTCAAAGGCAAGTTATTCAAATGTCACCCAAGTTATAAAATTACACCTATTCTTATACACAGAAAATACTTCTTTAAAAGAATGTTTAGTTTGACTGCATAAATCTCCTTATCTCATGAAAACGTCCCCACAGCTACATCTACAGATGTGTTTAGGTATTTAAAACTTTAAGAACCAGAAGCTAGATTACTTGTCAATTGTGTTCAATATAAATTTGCCTAACACTATTTTAAGCCCATTTCTATAAAATAGTTATTACACATTTGAATAAATTTAAATTCCAGTTTGAGAAACAACAGTTTAACAGTAAAATCATTTAGGCTTAACAAAATATTTTTATATTTCTGTTCCATCATGCATTGAGTTATTTATTCAGCAAACATCTACGGAGGAATAAAGTAGGTATTGAGACAGATGTGATGCCTACTTTCAGAAAATACACAGTCTAGCTTGGTTTTCAGACAAATTAAGAGACCACTTATGTGAAAATAGTACCCAAGGAAGGAGTTCAGTCCATCTTTAAGGGTGGCTGGAAATAAGAAATGTAAATGTGCAGAATCTGACCAAAAAGGTCCAAAGACTTGTTTAAAAAGACGCTGACACTACAGCCCAGAAACCATGAAGAAGACAACGCTGTTTCTCCACTAGCAATATAAAAAGGGAATAGAGTTTCTGCTCCTCTGCTCTGGGAGTCAGTCATAAGGTTTTAAATCCTCTCAGCACAGGTCCAGTCTACTTGTACAGCCTCACAGAGGCAGTGTGGGCAGATCCGGGGTTAACTTCCAGAATCACCATTTTCCTCGAGCAAGGTATTTAATCTCCTTGCACCTCGAACTCCTCTTGAGTAAACAGAAATAATTTTGCCCACCTCATGGGGTCGACGCGGAGGTTGTAAGTAATGCACATAAAACCCCTCAGAAAAGTGTATCTGGCCACCCAAAAAAAAAAAAAAAAAAGATGGGGGAGGCACGTCATTAGTAATTAGAGTACTAGCAGGTGTATGTCTGGCAGTTCTGTAGCAATAACAGTAACAGCTGTGGTTCTGAACTCATAGTAGAAGCAGCTTTAGAAGCACAGAAACTGAGGGCGCCTGGGTGGCTCAGTTGGTTAAGCGACTGCTTTCAGCTGAGGTCATGATCCTGGAGTCCGGGGATCGAGTCCCACATCGGGCTCCCTGCTCAGCAGGGAGTCTGCTTCTCCCTCTGACCCTCTTCCCTCTCGTGCTTTCTATCTCTCATTCTCTCTCTCTCTCTCAAATAAATAAGTAAAATCTTAAAAAAAAAAAAAAGCACAGAAAGTGAGTGCCTGGCCTGACCTAAGGTTGAATGGTGGCACACACAGCCTAGTGCAGGACACTTTGGAATCTGACTCCAGTCCTCTTCCCACAATATTATGCTACCTTCCTTCTCTAAAAAGACTGTGTTTCTATAAACATTTGTTTAGGTGTTATTATCAAGATAAACAAAAAAAATTCAGTGATGTTAACTCTCTTAATAAACAATTTAAATAACCACATATCTGAAATTTGAAATCAAGCAGTCATTAGACAGGAAAACAGATCTAGCAAAATATCAACTGCAAACAACTGATTTATTATTTATATACACACAACACTACAGAGAATTTAAACAAAAGGAAACCTAAGTCTATCAAAAAAGCCTTTGAAATGTTAAAAAACAAACCTTCAGCAGGTCGTTCTAAACTATTGGAATTACAATTCTACATTGGCTTATTTTGTATAATGAGATTGCAACATTATTAAAGGAAAAACAGTTTTATTTTAGCAGTGTCATTATAGTGCACTTACTAGTTTTAGCAGCACTCAGAGAGAAAATGGCTGGTAATATCCATGCTAAGCACCCCCAAAATGTATTTAATTTGCATTAAGCAAAGAACACTATAGCAAATGCTTAGAAACCTCTCTCCCCAACATCTTTTCCTTTTCCTTCCTACAATCATCACCCAGGTTCCAGCCCTCATTATCTTGCATTTCACCGTTAAAATAACCTGCTATCTTGTCTCTTCCCCCTCACTATTTTCCCTTTCCAGTTCACTCCTACACTCTCCTTACCGGAGAATTTTCCATCAACCCTGCTCTGGTTATGTCTCAGTGCTATGTACAGACCTGCAGTGCCTCCCAAACTCTAAACACCTGACCCTAACCTTTACAGTTCACTTGCATCTGCCCCAACCCAGTTGCAATAATTCCTACAACAGCTTACACACGCTTAATTGTTGCCTAAACATATCTATTAATTGTTTCTTAAATATTTCCTGAACATTCTCATTTCCACAACTTTCTTCATGTAGTCACCTTAACTGTTTCTATTCCCAGGCCCACTTCTAAAATCTGAAATCCTACACAACACATTAGTATTAACATCCAGGATCTTAAATTGTTGATAGATAATTAAATAAACCGTGGGACAGAAATGTGATAAAAGTGTTCAATTTTTTGAATAATATATTCTAGAATTATTTAACAATATGTCAAATACTAATAATACAGTTGACCCTTGAACAACATCTGTTTGAACTGCATGGGTCCACCTATCCACAGATTTTTTTTTTTATAAATACAGTACAGTACTATAAATGTATTTTCTCTTGCTTATGATTTTCTTAGTAACATTTTCTTTTCTCTAGCTTCCTTTATTTTAAAAAATATAGCATATAATACATATAACATACAAAATATGGGTTAATCAGTCGTTATGCTACTAGTAAGGCTTCCAGTCAATGGTAGGCTGTTAGTAATTAAGTTTTGAGGGAGAAAAAAGTTTGTAAGTGGATTATTTGAGTGTACAGCAGGGGAGACCAGGGAGTGGAAGGGATGTTGGTGAACATGGCTCTCATACTGCTCAAGAGTCAACTGCATATTATTTAAAAATAATGTATAAAGCTATACATATAATTTGTCATTATATAAAAATATACTTTTCAATGTATATATAAGTGAAGTAAAAGTTTATCTGAAATAAATGTTTAAATCTTAATAGTGAGTTTTCCTGGGTGCTGTAATTATAGATGAATTTCTTTTCTGTCTAGCAGATTTTTTTTTTAATTCTCTACACCAACCACATAGCATTTAGCACTTTTATAATTTAAAGAGCTTTTAAAAGTTGGCTCACCTTTTAATTTCACTCAAAATATTTCTTTCTTCATGAAATCTTTGGCTATGGCTCAACTGATTACTCATTTCCTTCCTTTGAGGCATCGACATATTGAGAACCTCTCCAACCATATTGCTTTGCATATTTTGGACACAACTTGGAGGACCCTCTCATAAAACTGTGGCTATAAGCCCAAACTCTTTTTTTTTTTTTTTTACTTCCTTAAGTCCCTAGTACTCAAGCCTCCTAACCAGCAACCCCCACCCCAGTTCTACTTTTAGAAGTAAGAATTTAAACCTAATCCCTTTAGAGGATATTTTGTTTTAAATAAGAATAATTCACTGTTCTTTCCCCACTAAACCAGGTGTTACTTAGAAATACGTTTCAACCATAAAGCTGTGAAAATAACTATATTTAATAAAAATGTTAACAAGTTTAAAAGATGAAATCTTATTATGTAACTTGAGTGAAATACATAAATAAAATAAGTTCTTGGGTGTCTATTATGTATTATACCATTCATCTCTCACCTAGGTATCCCCTTTGATACTTACTACTGTCAGTACATTGTGATCTAGTATTAGATGATAATAATGCTTTCAGTTTAGAGTCATGGACTAGACCTTGAAAAAAGAATCCATTGAAATATGTGTTTATTCACTCATAATTCTAGACTCTTTTTTACTGAGCATAAATACTTATTTCATTACCACAAATTAGTCTATTTTTTAATTTATTTTATTTTGAATCTAGGCAATCAGCAGACTAAAATTGTTTCTTTAGGGCTTTAAGTTACCATGCTGATGAGGGAGGAGACTACAAAGATTTATTATAAAATAATGTTTCCAATACATACTGCTGTATATATATATATATATATATATATATATATACTGTCATTGCCAGTACTTTCTCCTTCTAAACTGAGTATTTTCAAGAAGCACTAATTTGTGTTGGAAGAAAGTTGCAGAATAGCTGAGATTATGCTCAAATTTCATTTGCTTTATACAATGTGATTAAAGGAGGGGGAAGATGGGGACCAGAAGGTCATTGATATTAAACTTATATCATATACCAGGTACTTTATCTAATTTAATTCAACTGACTGTAAGTTAATCCTTGTAAACAATCCTATACATAATGCATTATTATTCCTATTTTGTATCTAAAGAAACTAAGACTGAGAGATTAACTGAATTGTGCCAGATCATACAGCTAGAGAGAGAACAGCATATCCAGGATTTAATCTAAAAATCCAGTGCTCTTGCAAGCATATTGTGATGAATTTTGATTTGTCAAGGAATCATACATGAGAAAGAGAGAGAAAGAAAAAGAAATCTGACATCATTTATTGAACGTTTGCTGGGCACTTCATATTAGCATATCTGAAATAGAGCTCTTGATGCCATTCTTTTCTCCCACCTGAAAGCCTTTTCTGAACTCCACTTTCATCACCTATGTTAACATTAGTACCCACCACCCAGTTGCTCAATCCAATAACCCAGGGACTGACATTGATTCTTTTTGTTTTTTTCTCACACACTTCCCATTAAATCCATCAACAAATTTTATCATCTCCACCTCCAGATGTTCATAATATCTCTTGATAGTTCTTAAATTTTGTTATGATTCTTTAAGTATGCTAATACTTGAAAGGATGCCAACAATACTCAATACAGAAAGGATAGTCTCTTCAATAAATGGAGTTGGAAACTGGATAACCAAATGCAGAAAAATTGAATTGAGCTATTTTACACAACTCACAAAAATAGCTCAAAATGGATTAAAGATTTAACCATTTGATGTGAAACCATAAAAATTATAGAAGAAAACATAGGAAAAGACTCCTTGTTTTTTGGTGTTGGCAATGGCTTTCTGATATGACTCTAAAAGCACAAACAACTAAAACCAAAAATCACCAAATGGGACTACATCAAACTGAAACACTCTGCACAGCAAAAGAACAAGCAACAAAATGAAATGGCAGCCTATGGCATGGGAGAAAGTATTGATAAGCCATATGTCTTTCAGAAGGTTAATATCCCTTTGAACTCATGAATGACAAAAAACAAACTCATTAAAAAACAGGCAGAGGAACTAAATAGACATTTTTCCAAAGAAGACGTACAAATGGCCAACCAGCACATGGAAAGATGCTCAATATCACTAATCACCACAGAAATGCAAGTCAAAACCACAATGAGGTATCACCTCACACTTGTTAAAATGACTATCATCAAGAAAACAAGGGGTAATAAGTATTGGGAGTATGTGGAGAAAAGGGAACCTTTGTCCATGATTGGTGGCAATGTAAATTGGTATGGTTACTATGAAAAACTATATAGAGTTTCCCTTAAAAAATAAAAGTAGAATTACCATATGACCCTGCAATTCCACTTCTGGGTATAGATCTAAAGAAAAGGAAAACAGAATATCTAAAAAATATCTGTACTCCCATGTTTATTGTAGCATTATTCATAATTACCAAGGTATAGAAACAACCTAAGTATCCATATACAGATGAATGGGAAAAGATGTGCTGTATACATACACCACACACACACACACACACACACACACACACACACACACACACACTAAATATTATTTGGCCATAAGAAAAGAGGAAATCCTGCCATTTATGATGACATGAATGGAACTTAAAGGCATTATGCTAAGTGAGGTAAGTCAGACAGAAAAAGACAGATACTGTATGATATCACTTATATGTGGAATCCAAAAACGCTGAACTCATAGAAAGAGAGTAGAATAATGGTTACCAGGGACTAGGGCAGGGTGTGGGTGAATTAGGAAATATTAGTCAAAGGGTACAAACTTGCAGTTAGACAATAAATTCTGGAGATATAAGCACAACATTGTGATTATAGTCAACAATATTGTATTATATACTTGAAAGTTGCTAAGCGACTAGATCTTAAATGTTCTCACCACAAAATGAAATGATAATCATGTGACATAACGGAGGTGTTAGCGAACACTACAGAGGTAACCATATTACAATATACAAGTGTGGCAAAATAATACCTTAAACTTATATACCTTAAACTTACACAATAATATATGTAAACTGTATCTCATTAAACATATGCTAATGTCATTTATAAGCAAACTGATTTTTCAACTAGTAATTTAATGCCACAAAAATTGAGACATCTATATATATATACGTGTGTGTGTGTGTGTGTGTGTGTGTGTGTGTGTGTGAGTGCTGTTAATCTCAGATCTATAAACTAACCCTAAGACGAGGACCAGAGACAGCTTAGGGTACCAACAGAGCCTCAGTAGACTGGGGGTGGGGTGGGGCGCGGGGCATTAAGCATCTTGAAAAAAATAAAAAAGGAGAACCTTTGTTTCTACTTCCTACATACAGAAGAGAGGCAGCTTCATGAGAGGACCTAAGAAGGTTGTTCAAGTAAAAAAGCTGGAAGGAAACACAGAGAGGATCCCAAAAAGGCAACCAAGGGACAGAGAGCAGAGGATGAAGGTTCAGGACGTATCTGCTCTTGGGCCAAGATGGCAAGCTACAACGAGAAACCATGGGCTTTGCTCAGTATGTCTCTATAAATGTAATGTTGCAAATATAGGAAGAGAGTCTTTAATAAGGAATAAGTGATGACTGAAAACAGATGTAAGTTTTAGGTGGAGACTAGTGCTGTAGACAGTATAATATGTCATTTAGCCTCTATACATTCTGAAATAAGCTTGTGTTTAAGTCCCTTTTTTTAATTTAAAATCAACTCAATTAACATATAGTGTATTATTTGTTTCAGGGGTAGAATTTAATGATTCATCAGTTGTATATAACACCCAGTGTTCATTGCATCAAGTGCCCTCCTTAATGCCCATCACCCAGTTACTTTGTCCCCCTATCCACCTCCCCTCCAGCAACCCTCAGTTTGTTTCCTATAGAGTCTCTTATGGTTTGTCTCCTTCTCTGATTTCATCTTATTTTATTTTTCCTGCCCTTCCCCTCTGTCCATCTGTTTTGTTTCTTAAATTCCACATATGAGTAAAATCCATGATAATTATCTTTCTCTGACTGACTTATTTCACTTAGCATAATACCCTCTAGTTCTATCCTGTAAGTCCTAATACACTAACACACTAAAAGAAAATTCACTCAACTACAACGTGTGTCTCTCTGTGTGTGTGTGTGTGTGTGTGTGTGTGTGTGTAGCTGAAACATACCACTTTTAATATGTATTTATGTGTATTAAGAATGCATTTATTTGTAAATATGCAATATTCGATATGTGTCATTACAGATTATGGAAATAAGTCTTCCTTTTCTCTTTTGTCTTTTAAAGACCAACTCAAATTTTAACCGAAAAGGTAATCTCTGCCCTCTCTGGGTCTGTACAGCAATTCTTCATGCCTCTTTTGTAGTTATTACCATGCTGTATTATCATTATTTATTACAGGTCTTTCTCTCAATAAAGTGTCAGTGTTTAAGAGGAAGAATCTGGTCTCCAGGGCCTAGCAAAGTGCCTGCCTCAGTGAGCAGTGAATAAATAACAAATGAATAAATGAATGAATGAGTACCTTTTGTTTTCAGAAACACAAAATTATAGAGAAGTTTTATTTGGAAAGGCTTCCATGCATAGGAAAAATTGTATCCATTAAAACAAAGTTTGATATATTGTCAACAGCATAGCCTCAGAATTTGTAGAGTGGGTTCCACGCAAAACATCCCTGTGAAGCAGCAGGTGATTTAAATACAACATTAATGAAATGTGCAGATAATTCTAAACAAGAAAAAAGTAAACAGGTGAGGTGACTGAATTGCTGAATGATAAGCTTGGGGAGATTGGCAGATATAATGAAATGAGATTTAACATGAATACTGCAGGATAATTTACCTAGGGAAAAATCATCAGCAGCTGAGGCATAAAATGGAAACCCATTCTCCCTTTGGAAATAAATAATGTTTAAAAAGGCTATGGTTATAGTGGATAATAACCTCTATATGAGCTCACTTTGTAATGCTGTTGCTAAACAGCCAATTGCCTTCCCAGGAGGCTGAACATAATGGATCATTTCAACCAGACATACACACACAAAGGAGAGAAAGTACCTTTGGAAGCTTTAGGAATCACCTTGATTCTACTCTCTGTAACTGGAGTGCTTTCAATAGAGAAAGGATACCTTAAAGTTTAAGGAAAAAGCAATAAACATCATGAAATGAATCAGAGCCCATTTAATTTGGAAAACCTTGAAAGGGCTCAGAAAGAAGGTCATTCTGCCTAATCCAATGCAATCAGTTTCTGGCTGCCAGACAACAATAAGAAGAATTACTGTTAGTATATATTGAGTGCTTACTCTGGGCCAGGCCCTCCCAACTACTGTAAAAGCATTATCACACTTAACTGTCACAACAGATCCATGTCATTGCCACCTGACATTGCATCCATTTTACAGATAAGGAAACTGAGGCTTGCAGACATTAGGGAAGTTGAATATGGTCTCACAGCAATGAAGTGCCTACACCACCACTGTAGTACTCTGGCCTCTCAGAATCCAAGACTGTGATCTTTCTTTTCCATGCTGCTGTATTGTCAGTATGCCAATCTGCTCTTACAAAACTGTAAGAACATGTTCCTCTGCTTGGTTTTCATGATCTTCCATCAAATGAGGAGGCCATTTCCTTTTTCTGTACCCTAGTCTCTTTCAGCTCCTCAACTATTACTTTTCCTTGAATTCAGAACTTCCTCACAAATTATGTTAAGTCCTCTCTGTACATCTTTGCTAAGAGGCACCTAGTCTGGAAAAACTCTTTCTACCCAACCAACTGTTCCAATTAGGACCCAGCCCTCTCAGGAAACATTCAATAGATTACATTCTGTTTCTGAAATTATCTTCAATTGTTCTGCACACATTTACATTTACTTTACTACCAGCAACACTAACCTTCATGGTCTTTATCTGCTTCATAGCCCAGCATGCCTGTCGGCAAAGAGGTGGCATTCATCAATTCTGCTTGGCTGTTCAAAGAAAGACAGAATTAGGAAGATAGGGAAGATTTATAAATACCTCCAATGTTTGACATTCAAAATGAATGGTACTATTCACAAGGAAGAAACTGTGAAGTTTAAGTTTGCTATTCAAACTGACTCAAATGAAAACCAGAAAATAAACTTTTCATGAAAAGAGAAGTATTGGATCTACTAAGCCCAGCTTTAAGAAAATATATTGACATTTAATGCTCAGGAATTATCCACTTAAACTTCTCAGCAAGAGCAGTGAGAGAGCACTGTTCTGCCAGACAAGAATCCCAGGTTATCAAAGTTGTCCATCTGTTTCTGGTTCTGGGTGTTATGCTGAGAAATTTATTCTGACTTCCACTTTTGGGATGAGAGATATCAGATTTCAAAAAGGGCATGAGGATCGAATATAGCAAAAGGTAATGACCCCCAGCTCTGAAGGTATATCTACTTGGAGGACAGGCTGTTCCTGGGAATAATCCAAGACCCTAAAATCAGCTGAATGTTTGTGCATTTTACTATTGTAACCCCATGGAAAGAAAAATGATGATGAAGCCATCAGCTATCCTATACCACACACATTCCATTGCCTTTGAAAAATGTCCCACATCTGTGTCTTAATGCTGACATCTGCTTCAAATTACCCTCAGATGAGCTCTACAGCTCTTGCCTAATTGGACACTACCAAATGATATGGCTGTTATTGCTTAGCTTCTACTTGCCCTTTATGCAGCAGTCTGGGCTACTAATGAATCCTCATCTTCATGTGCAAGAGCCTTCTTTTTATCAGATATTCTAAAAGTAGCATATTTCAATAACTTGTTCAAAATATCTATGTATCAAATTACTAGTTCTTGCCTAAATTTCTTATTCTCTTTAAACTATGAAATTTTAAAACCCATTGTCTAGAAGCAGTTGGCAAACAAAACTAATAGGAATTAAATCCAGCCAGACCTTTGAAGAATCAGAGTTTTAGAGACAATAGAGACCTTTTTTTATACATGATGAGATTGAGGATCAAGCACGTAAAGTGATTTCCTCAAAGTCAAATGTTAAACGAGTGGCAGAATCAAGACTAGGACCCAAGTTTTCTTCCAGTATAGGAAACGCTCTAATCTCTAGAATTGCCATTACGTCAGTCATTCCTATCAGTTAAGATGCACCTTAAGGGTGTGGACCAAGATGGCGGAGGAGTAGGAGACCTGGATTTCCTCTGGTCCCAGGAATTCAGCTGGATAGGGATCAAACCATTCTGAACACCTATGAACTCAACAGGAGATCGAAGAAAAGAATAGAAAAAACTCTGTGAAGAGAAAAGCTACCACTTTCTGGAAGGTAGGAAGTGCGGAGAAGTGAATCAGAGGTGATATTTGGGAGGATAGATGGCGGGGTAGGAGGCCTCCCTGTCAGCTGCTTCTGGCAAGTGATAGAGCCCCGGAGCACAAAATCGGAAATTTTAGAAGTTGGCTCCACTGAGCGACATCACTACAGTGGCTGGGGGGGGGGAACCCTCACTGGGACAGTGTGGTCTCAGGACCCTCGGGGTCACAGAAAGACCAGAGGTCTTTCTGAGTGCGGCAGAGCTCCCAGGTATCGAGCAGAGAAGCCGGCTGCAGAGACGGAGCCCAGGACCGGACTCTCAGCTCAAGGTTGCCATAAACCGTGATCCACGGCACAGTCGGGCCACTGCTCTTCCAGCAGGGACCCAACAAGCAGCAGATCTGGGGAGACTCCCCTTCCTCTCCCAGAAGGAGCGGTGCAAGAGCACACCACACGGATCTGCTGGGTTGGGAGACTCCACACGGGGTCGAGTGCCAGAGATAGAAACGCTCGGTCACAGGCCGGGTGAGCATGGAGTGCGGCGGAGACCAAGGAGATGGGAGTGACTGACTGCTTTTCCCTGGGGGCTCACTGAGTTCTTGGCTCCTCCAGGGCAGAGATTGGGAGGCCACCATTTTCACTCTCGTCCTCCAAAGCTGTACATTAAGCTTGCAGGGAACAAAAGCGCCCAAGAGCAAACCCGAGTAGATAACTTAGCCGGGGCCTGGCAAGGGCGGGGCAATACTGCCTCTGGCAAAGACATTTGGGAACCACGGCAACAGGCCACTCCCCCAGAAGATTAGCAAGAACAGCCAGACAAGACCAAGTTTACCAATCAATGAGACAGGAGAACTCCAGCAGTAGGGGAATACTGTACATAGAATTCATGGCTTTTTTACCATGATTCTTTAGTCTTTCAAAGTTAATTTTTTTAACTGTCTTTTTTTTTTAACTTTTCTTTTTCCCTTTTTCAACCATCATCTTATCAATCCCTTTATTAAAAAATATCTTTTATTTTTCATTTTTAGAGTAATATTCTATCCCATCATAGTAGTTACCCTTATTTTTGGCGCATATATATATATATAAGTTGTTCTCTCTTTAAAATTTTGAGATACAGTTTCTTCTAAGAGATCAAAATATACCCTAAATCTCTAGTGTATGGCTTTGTTCTAAAATCCTGCCTAATCACATTCTCTCCTTTTTTTTCTTATTTTTTAAATCCTCTTCTTTCTTTTTTTGAACAACTTCTTATCTTATCAATTCCTTTTATAAAATCTTTTATAATTTTCATTTTCACATTTATATTCCATCCCTTCATCATATTAACCCTTATTTTTGTACATATATAAGTTTTTTTCTTTAAAATTTTGGGAGGCACTTTCTTCTAAAGACCAAAATACACCCAAAATCTAGTGTGTGGCACTGATCTATGCACCAGCCTGGTCATATTTGATCATATTCTGTTTTTTTTGTTTTGTTCTGTTTTTGATTGTTTTTATCTTTTTCATTTCTTTTTCTTTTTCTTTTTCCTTTCCCTTTCTTTTCCCCTGGCTTCAGGTCTTCTCTATTCTGTTTAGAGTATATTTTCTGGGAACATTGTTAGCCGTTAGCATTTTGTCATTGCATTCATCTATTCTCCTCTGGACAAAATGACAAGATGGAAAAAAATCACCTCAACAAGAAGAACAAGAGACAGTACCAACTGCCAGGAACCTACTCAATACTGACATTGGTATGATGTTGGAACGGAGCTCAGAATGTTGACTTTAAAGATACTAGCTGGGCTTGAAAATAGCATGGAAGTTATTAGAGAAGCCCTTTCTGGAGAAATAAAAGAACTAAAATCTAACCAAGTAGAAATCAAAAAGTCTATTAATGAGGTGCAATCAAAATGGGGCGCTAACGCCAAGGATAAGTGCGGCAGAAGAGAGAATTAGTGATATAGAAGACCAAATGATGGAAAATAAAGATGCTAAGAAAAAGAGAGATAAACAACTACTGGATTATGAGGGCAGAATTTGAGATATAAGTGATAACATAAGATGAAATAATGTTAGAACACTTGGGATACCAGAAGAAAAAGAGAGAGTGTGGCAGAAGGTATTTTGGAGCAAATTATAGCAGAGAACTTCCCTAATGTGGGGAAAGAAACAGGCATAAAAATCCAGTGGGCACAGAGAACCCTCTCAAAATCAATAAAAATAGGTCAACACTCCGACATCTAATAGTAAACCTTACAAGTTTCAGAGAAAATCCTGAAAGCAGCTTCAGACAAGAGATCTGTAACCTACAATAGTAGAAATATTAGATGGGCAACAGACATATCCACAGAGACCTGGCAGGCCAGAAAGGACTGCCATGATCTATTCAGAGCACTAAATGAGAAAAATATTCAGCCAAGAATACTATATCCAGCTAGGCCATCACTGAAAATAGAAGGAGATAAAAAGCTTCCAGGACAAACAAAACTAAAGGAATTTGCAAACACGAAACCAGCCCTCAAAGAAATCTTGAAAGGGGTCCTCTAAGCAAAGAGAGAGCCTAAAAGCAACATACACCAGAAAGGAACACAGACAATATACAGTAACAGTCATCTTACAAGCAATAAAATGGCAATAAATTCATATCTTTCAATAGTTACCCTGAATGTAAATGGGCTAAACACCCCAATCAAAAGACACAGGCTAACATATTAGATAAAAAAACAAGACCCATTGATATGCTGTCTTCAAGAGACTCATTTTAGACCCAAAGACACCACCAGATTGAAAGTGAGGGGGTAGAAAACCATTTACCATGTCAATGGACACGAAAAGAAAGCTGGGGTGGCAATCCTTATATCAGACAAATTAGATTTTAAACCAAAGACTGTAATAAGAGATGAGGAAGGACACTATAGACCTACTTAAAGGTCTATCCAACAAGAAGATCTAACAATCGTAAATATCTATTCCCCTAACATGGGAGCAGCCAATTATATAAGGCAATTAATAACAAAATCAAAAAACACATTGACAACAATACAATTATAGTGGGGGACTTTAACACCCCCTGACTGAAATGGACAGATCATCTAAGCAAAACATCAACAAGGAAATAAAGACTTTAAATGACACACTGGACCAAATGGACTTCACGGACATATTCAGAACATTCCATCCCAAAGCAAGAGAATACACATTCTTTTCTAGTGCCAATGGAACACTCTCCAGAATAGATCACATCCTAGGTCACAAATCAGGTCTCAACCGGTACCAAAAGACTGGGATCATTCCCTGCATATTTTCAGACCACAATCCTTTGAAACTAGAACTCAATCACAAGAGGAAAGTTGGAAAGAACTCAAATTCATGCAGGCTAAAGAGCATCCTACTAAAGAATGAATGGGTCAGCCAGGAAATTAAAGAAGAATTTTAAAAAATCATGGAAACCAATGAAAATGAAAACACAACTGTTCAAAATCTATGGGATACAGCAAAGGCAGTCCTAAGAGGAAAGTATATAGCAATACAAGCCTTTCTCAAGAAACAAGAAAGGTCTCAAATACACAACCTAACCCTACACCTAAAGGAGCTGGAGAAAGAACAGCAAATAAAGCCTAAACCCAGCAGGAGAAGAGAAATAATAAAGATCAGAGCAGAAATCAATGAAATAGAAACCAAAAGAACAATAGAACAGATCAACGAGACTAGGAGCTGGTTCTTTGAAAGAATTAACAAGATTGATAAACCCCTGGCCAGACTTACAAAAAGAAAAGAGAAATGACCCAAATCAACAAAATCATGAATGAAAGAGGAGTGATCACAGCCAACACCAAAGAAATACAAACAATTATAAGAACATATTATCAGCAACTATATGCCAGGAAATTAGATAATCTGGAAGAAATGGATGCCTTCCTAGAGATGTATCAACTAGGAACCAGGAATAAATAGAAAACCTGAACAGACCTATAACCACCAAGGAAATTGAAGCAGTCATCAAAAATCTCCCAAGAAACAAGGCCCAGGGTCAGATGGCTTCCCAGGGGAATTCTATCAGACATTTAAAGAAGAATTAATACCTTTTCTTCTGGAACTGTTCCAAAAAACAGAAATGGAAGGAAAACTTCCAAACTCATTTTATGAGGCCACCATTACCTTGATCCCAAAACCAGAAAAAGACCCCATCAAAAAAGAGAATTACAGACCAATATGCTTGATGAATATGGATGCAAAAATTGTCACCGAAATACTAGCCAATAGGATCCAATGGTACATTAAAAGGATTATTCTCCACGACCAAGTGGGCTGCAAGGTTGGTTCAACATCCACAAATCAATCAATGTGATACAATATATTAATAAAAGAAAGAACAGGAACCATACAATCCTCTCAATAGATGCAGAAAAGGCATTTGACAAAGTACAGCATCCTTTCTTGATCAAACTCTTCAGAGTATAGGGATAGAGGGTACACACCTCAATATCATAAAAGCCATCTATGAAAACACACAGCGAATATCATTCTCAATGGGGAAGAACTGAGAGCTTTCCCCCTAAGGTCAGGAGCATGGCAGGGATATTCACTATCACCACTGCTATTCAACATAGTATTAGAAGTCCTAGCCACAGCAGAGAACAAAAAGGAATCAAAGGCATCCAAATTGACAAAGATGAAGTCAAACTCTCACTCTTTGAAGATGATATACTTTATGTGGAAAACCAAAAAGACTCCACCCCCAAACGGCTAGAACTCATACAGGAATTCAGTAAAGTAGCAGGATATAAAATCAGTGCATAGAAATCAGTGGCATTCCTATACAGCAACAAGACAGAAGAAAGAGAAATTAAGGAGTTGATCCCATTTACAACTGCACCCAAAACCATAAGATACATAGGAATAAATCAAACCAAAGAGGAAAAATCTGTACTCAGAAAATTATAAAATACTCATGAAAGAAATTGAGGAAGACACAAAGAAGTGGACAAACGTTCCATGCTCATGGATTAGAAGAACAAATATTGTGAAGATGTCAATGCTACCTAAAGCAATCTACACATTCAAGGCAATCCCCATCAAAATACCATCCACTTTTTTCAAAGAAATGGAACAAATAATCCTAAAATTTGTATGGAACCAGAAAGGACCCCGAATAACCAGAGGAATGTTGAAAAAGCAAAGCAAAACTGGCGTCATCACAATTCCGGACTTCCAGCTCTATTACAAAGCTGTCATCATCAAGACAGTATGGTACTGGCACAAAAACAGACACATAGATCAATGGAACAGAACAGAGAGCCCAGAAATGGACCCTCAACTCTGTGGTCAACTAATCTTCAACAAAGCAGTAAGAATGTCCAATGGAAAAAGGACAGTCTCTTCAACAAATGGTGTTGGGAAAATTGGACAGCCACATGCAGAAGAATGAAACTGGACCACTTCCTTACACCACACACAAAAATAGACTCAAAATGATTGAAAGACCTCAATGTGAGACAGGAGTCCATCCACATCCTAAAGGAGAACACAGGCAGTAACCTCTTCGACCTCAGCCACAGCAACTTCTTCCTAGAAACATCGCCAAAGGCAAGGAAAGCAAGGGCAAAAATGAACTATTGGGACCTCATCAAGATAAAAAGCTTTTGCACAGCAAAGGAAACACTCAGCAAACCAAAAGACAACCGATAGAATGGGAGAAGATATTTGCAAATGACATATCAGATAAAGGGCTAGTATCCAAAATCTCTAAAGAATTTATCAAACTCAACACCCAAAGAACAAATGATCCAATCAAGAAATGGGCAGAAGACATGAACAGACATTTCCACAAAGAAGGCATCCAAATGGCCAACAGACACATGAAAAAGTGCTCCACATCGCTCGGCATCAGGGAAATCTAAATGAAAACCTCAGTGAGATATCACCTCACACCAGTCAGAATGGCTAAAATTAACAAGTCAGGAGACGACAGATATTGGTGGGGATGTCGAGAAAGGGGAACCCTCCTACACTCTTGGTGGGAATGCAAGCTGGTGCAGCCACTCTGGGAAACAGTATGGAGGTTCTTCAAAAAGTTGAAAATAGAGCTACCATATGATCCAGCAATTGCACTACTGGGTATTTACCCCGAATATACAAATGTAGGGATCAAAGGAGTATGTGCACCCCAATGTTTCTAGCAGCAATGTCCACAATAGCCAAACTGTGGAAAGAGCCAAAATGTCCATCGACAGATGAATGGATAAAGAAGTGGGGTGTGTGTGCATATATATATATATAGGAATATTATGCAGCCATCAAAAAGAAAGAAATCTTGCCATTTGCACAACATGGATGGAACTGGAGGGTATTATGCTGAGCAAAAAAAGTCAATCAGAGAAATACATGTATCATATGACCTCACTGATATGAGTAATTCTTAATCTCAGGAAACAAACTGAGGGATGCTGGAGTGGTGGGGGTTGGGAGGGATGGAATGGCTGGGTGTTAGACATTGGGGAGGGTATGTGCTATGGTGAGCGCTGTGAATTGTGCAAGACTGTCGAATCACAGATCTGGACCTCTGAAGCAAATAATAACATTATATGATAAAAAAAAAAAAGAAAAGAAGATAGCAGGAGGGGAAGAATGAAGGGGGGTAGATCGGAGGGGGAGATGAACCATGAAAGACTATGGACTCTGAAAAACAGACAGGGTTCTAGAGGGCAGGGGGGTGGGAGAATGGGTTAGCCTGGTGATGGGTATTAAAGAGGGCTCCTTCTGCTAGAGCACTGGGTGTTAAATGCAAACAATGAATCATGGAACACTACTTCAAAAACTAATGTTGTAATGTATGGTGATTAACATAACAGAATAAAAAGAAAAAGATGCACCTTACAGAGTCAGCACAACAACTTCAAAGCAAAGTTGAGTCCTTTCTTCTTGAAACAGTATCAAGATAGAAGATCAGTATACTTTATTATCACAGAACACAGGAGTCAAGTTCCACATAAATGTGATAGAGATGGAATCATGAACACCAAAAGCAAAGTGTATCTTAAATGTAATATATGGAAGTCCAAGGGGGAGTTGGCATACTGAAGTATTTTTATAAGATGGCCCTCACCAATAAGATGATGCAGAGTATGAACCATTAGGACAGTGTTTTAGTGTTATTGATGCCTCATCTTGAAAGTCAAGAAGATATTTCCAAGGTATAATTTATTCAAATTGCTTGCACTATGAAAAATATGGAAGACTATATTATGTAGCAAATCCATTTCAGTGGTGGTCTGACATTTTGGAGCATGCACAAACGATGAAATAATATCTCTACAGATATTTCTTAAAATGTGTAACATATAGGTTATAAATAACAAATATGTTTTATGATAAAGTTAATTTACTTCTGTGTATTAAATATAGTGCTAAATTTCATAGTTTGGTGAATAACATTACCATCGACTCAAGTTCCCAATGAGAATCTTAAGTCATTTTCACCTTCTCCCAAAGCCCTCAATCCCTCAGCCTCGCTTCAAATCTTATAGACTCTGCCTTTGATCTACTTTTGCCCCACTTGTCTGCCCACTGACTCTACTTTAATTCAATCTCATTTTATCAAAAGATTGAACAATTCACCAAAAAAGTGTTCTAATAAATCTCCCTCCCTCCACCCTATTTTCCCCGAGTCCCAGTTTATCCTCTTCTTGGCATCAGTAATATATTTTCAAGTACAAAGATACTCTTATAATGCCCCTGCTTCGGAACCTCAAGCAACACGTCACTTGAGTCAACAGCAGAAAAAAGTAAAGAGAAGCCCCAGAGCAAGAAAGGGCAGAATGATTAAGTGAGGTGTCTCCATCTAACTTGGTAAGATCAGGAGCTAAAGGGGCACCAGCAGACAATGGAATCTGCCTTCCAGGTATAGGAATACATTTGAGAATGAACTGTGAGAAATTCTTCTTTAAATTGATCCTAAAATATTAATAGTGTGGGTAAAGATCGACTATCCTCTGGTCTTCACTTTCTAAGAAAAAAATGATCAAATTGTTTTTATGAAGGACCGTGGAATCCATCTTACATGGAAGCAGGGCCCTAAACTCAGCATAAAAGGGAAGGCTACCCTTAAAAATTCACTTAGATTGTGCACAGATATAGTATGGGTGATTTTATTAACCCAGTTTTTTAATCATTTTATGAATGAACTCTTGAAAGCCAAATTTTCAAAGAAAGGAAAATCCAATTGCACAATCCTAGGCATTTAAACTGTTCTGCCTTAAATAACTACCAAAGGCCTAGCAGTGAATAAGAAATAGATCGTAAATTCAAAACATTTCTGCTTGCCTGAGGGGCTTACTCCTCTCACTTTCAATTTTAAGTTTCTACTGCCTTAATACCTATAGTTTTGTGAATTATATAAGATGGAAGTCATTCCAGAGTTAACTTCTAATAAGAATCTACCATGTCATGTTTCGCCTATAGTGTATGTAAAGTATATAAAATAAATATATTGAGAGCAATATAGACTGTAGAAAGAATGAGATAATGTAATCACTTCAAATATCTTAACTGGGAGACTGAAATTATTCATTGCAAGATACATGAAATAGTGATATCTTTCTTGTTCATAAAGCCTCAGGATATCACCTCAATATTTATGAGCGCAAGAACAGTGGTTATTGGAATGTGCCATTCCCATGCAGAGTAATTGCTGGTATTAATTATTATTGCAAAATTTATGTAATTATATTTTCACTTTTCTACATTATATATGTATATCTTTTGAAAATATAATTACATAGTCACCATATATTCCATTTCAACCACAGTGGAAAATTTGCTTCTTGCAAAATAATAGAAAAGTAGAATAAAACATATCCAAAGTTGTTAACAGAACCCCACATTTGGCTATTTGAGCATATCTAAGTATTACTAAGTTTTGTGAGGTTGCTGAATGATTTAATGAGGAAAAGAATTTTGATATTTTCCTTCTTCGCAGTTGTTAACATGTATAAACTATAGTTACTGTATTAATAAGTTTGTTTAAATAAGTATATTATTATTTTCAGTACACATGCTATTAAGCAAAATTATTTTCTCTGAGTGTAATTCTATGTGCCCTCATATTACTATCATCCACACTATTACTCAAAATGGATACTGGTTAAGGGGGACCTGGTTGGCTCAGTTGGTTAAGCCTCAAACTCTTGGTTTCAGCTCAGATCATGATCTCATGGTCCTGAGATCCAGCCCCATTTTGGAACTGTGCTCAGCAGGGAGGCTGCTTGAGGATTCCCCTGGAGTCTCCCTCCGTCCCTCTCCCCATTTGTGGGTTTGCTCTCTCTCTCTCTCTCTCTCTAAAGTAAATAAATAAATCCTTTTTAAAAAATGGGTACTGATCAAGTTTACCACAGTGATTTTCAACATTGGGGTTTTGAGAATATTTATGCTGAGAAACACAGTGAGTGGAGTTGATATTTCTTATAACATATATTCCAAAGGGGATGCCTAATATAATTCTGAATTGACAAGGTGGTGTGCCTTTTATATACTCCTCTATTTTTAATGTCCATTAAAGAAACTGCATTTTCATATGATTCATACTCTTAAACATCGCATTACAAATTACAAGATTCACTTCACTTTTTTTTTCTTTTTTATTAGAGAGATAGAGGGAGGGGCAGAGAGAGAGGGAGAAAGAGAATCTCAAGCAGGCTCCACAGCCAGTGTGGAACCCAATGCAGGGCTCGATCTCACAACCCTGAGATTATGACCTGAGCTGAAATCAAGAGTCAGAGGCTTAACCAACTGAGCCACCGAGGGGGCCCAAGATTTACTTCATTTCTTACTCTTACTCTTTTTAATTGGGAAAGAAAAGCCAGATAGAGCACAGTACGACTTTTAGGTGTATCATCTCCTGCCTCACCTGCTCCTTCTTCCTCAGGCCTTTCAGTGTTCTCTTAGTGGTAACATCTCCTTCATCAGAAACCACCTGTGCCCTCTCCCTCTCACACCACCATTCATTCCTCCCCCTCACATGTGCAGCCTCTAATCATAGCAACAAAACCTCAGGCCCTTCATGCTATTCCTGCTGCCACCTCTCTCTTCTGGACTCTGCCCCTCATGCAGTACTCCTCTGACAGGGTTTTCTGCCCAGTCTTTCTCCAATTCCAGCTTAATCCACTGTCCAATCAATCTTAACAAAGCACAGTTCCAACGAGCCCAACAAAAATGTTAGTTACTCTCCCCATTGTTGTTCTTCACATTTCATGAATACAAAGAGTAGAAATACTATGACCACATTCTCTTACCAAAGATAAAGAATTAAAAAGAAGGATTTAGAAGGCCACTATATATTTTTAAATGAAAAACAAGTCATAAAATTGTGTGTGTGTGTGTGTGTGTGTGTGTGTGTGGTGAAAACTTATTTTTAAGAATCTTTTGGAAGTGTTTGTCTTTTGGTTAAAGGAATAACACAGGACTTTCATTGTCTACTATATATATCTACACATACATACACATATGCATAATATATGTATCCAATTATGTATAAAAACATTAATTTCATATTTAAAATAAACTGATTTAAAGACTAAAAATTTCTATTAAGCAGTTCTTTGTTTAAACATGTAATTAAATCTCAGTGATATAATATTTAGAAAACAACAGTATTGGGGCACCTGGGTGGCTCAGTTGGTTAAACGTACAACGCTTGGTTTTGGCTCAGGTCATGATCTCATAGGTCGTGGGACTGAGTCCTGTGTTGGGCTCCCCACTCAGTGGGGAGTCTACTTGAAGATTCTCTCCCTCTACCCTTTCTCTCTATCTCTCAAATAAATAAATAAATCTTTAAAAAATAACAATATTAGATCGTTGCACATAGGAAAATCTGGATGTGAACATTTTACTCAGAACTCTCTATATAAACTCTCTCTCTCTCTATATATATATATATACACATATCTATATCTATCTATATATAAACATATATCTTCAAAATTAAACAAAAAAAAGTAAAGAGTAGAAGCTCTGAAACCTGTATGAACATTATTCTAGTTGGCCAGATCACTGCAGATTGTTCCCAAACTATGGCAGAGGAGATAAGAAAGAAGTGAACAGATTTCAGGTATGTACCTTAGAGGTACAGCTGATAGGACACAGTGATGAATTGAAGTGGGAGGTAAGACAGACGAGTGTAAGTTTACTCATGGCTTTACAACATGAAAAACAATGTGGATAGAAATGCTGTTTATTGAGATGAGAAATACCAGAAAAGTAACAATAAAAGAGAAGTTAAGGGGTTAAGAGATGTCACTGAGACCTCCAAATGGAAGTGTCAAAAACATAGTTTAATCTTTGTGTTTGGGAATGAGAAGAGAGATCAGGAATAGAAATAAATGTGAGAGTGGTCACATCCAGATGGTATTTAAAACCCCACTAGCAAATGAGATAAACTAGAAAATGTGTCTAGATTATGGAGGGAGGAGGCTAGTTAAGATCTGTTAAGGCAGAGCCAGGAAAAAAAGCTGAAATAGAGAAATCAGGCAGGTGGGAAGAAATCAGGATAGCATGCTATCTCAGAAATGAAGAGAATAGAGAACATTTCTTTGTCTTTTTCTTTTCTTTTTAGAACAAAGTCAACTGCACCCAGTGTTGCTGTGTAGACAGTAAGATCAGGACTGAAA